>NC_064288.1:10262691-10279563 GCF_019186545.1 Solanum stenotomum | reverse complement strand
AGTCTTGCGGATCGGTGCGGAGACATCCATAACTTATCTTCAGGAGGCTACAGAATGTCTTTAGGAAGATTTCCTCTTTTGTTTCACTTTCGTGCAACGTGTGTCTTATTGGTTCTTGGAAATCTCACTTGTTTAACTCTTTCGCAGGATGGCTCGCACGCGAAGCGATGCGGCCGGGGGTGATGCACCTGGGGCGATACACCCAGGCCTACAAACAGAGCCCCCAGCTTAAGGTAGACGCTGACCCTGAGATCGAGGCAAGGACGCAGCACCAGCTCGAGATAGGAAGGAGGAGTCCCAGGCAGCATATGTACCTCCATAGCTAGTGGGGTCGGGATCAACCCAGCCACCACCCACACCAGCTGTAGCTCCTGATCTTCATGCCCTGCTGACTCAGATATTAGCAGCTATTTGTGAGATGTGTCACGCACCAGCACCAGTTCCAGCTCCAACTCCTGCTCCAGCGCCGCAGGGTCAGCCTGCCGCAGCGGCACCAGAGGTTCAGCTGCCACTAATTCATGTGATCGCCCTGCCAGACTTAAAGGACAGGGAGATAACACTGAGCGAGTAGAAGATGCTCGACGTATTCCAAAGGTTAGCACCGCCGATATTCTCAGGGGCAATTGGGGAGGACGCCCACGAGTTCCAGCTCACTTGCCAGGAGCAGCTATATTCATTGGGCCTCTTGGAGTCGAGAGGAGCCAACTTCACCGCTCATCAGTTTCGTGGGCCAGGCAGGCAGTGGTAGCACACGTATCGAGAGTCCAGGCGAGTTGGATCGCCTCCTATATCTTGGAGTGAGTTCTCAAAGGTGTTCTTGGCCCGGTTCATGCCACGGAGCGTCAGGGATAGGCTTCGTGATCAGTTCTCCATATTGGAGCAGGGCCCTATGACCCTTTCACAGTACGAGACGAGGTTTCATGAGTTGTCTCGACATGCTACCATGATCCTGCCCACGGAAGGGGAGAGAG
Organism: Solanum stenotomum; assembly: GCF_019186545.1. Lineage (NCBI taxonomy): Eukaryota > Viridiplantae > Streptophyta > Magnoliopsida > Solanales > Solanaceae > Solanum > Solanum stenotomum. Next base: position 10,278,592 of record NC_064288.1, on the reverse strand, counting down.
TTCGTTGTTTTGTACGTGGGTTGCTGTACCGTCTAAGGGTCGACACAGAGCATTTGGTTTCGGCTGGCCGTTCATTTCTTGATGTGGTCGACCATTCCTGATCCATGGAGTACATTCGACGTGAGGCCCAATGGGGCAATGATAAGAGGGCACACTACCAGGGCAGCTACAACGGGTCCCAGACTAGAGGGAAAGACTCCTATGATAGGCCCTACAAAAGGTTCCAGCAGGGTCAATCTATTCGGCCTGTTCAGGCGGTATTACCTGCTTCTGAGGGAGGCCAGCATCAGCAGGGTGGTCCTAGTACGGGCCAGATTTCTAGGGGATCAGACTCCCTCCCTTCCTACCACAGTCGGGTTACTTCAGGGCGTTCAACTTCGAGGTGTTTTGATTGCAGTGCGCTTGACCATTGGTCCAGAGGGTGTCCCTGGAGAGGGTGAGGGGCGATTGTACCAGCTCCCCTTACACCTAGACCAGTTTCAGCAGTGCCCCCTCCAGCTAGAGGTGGTGGTCAGGGCCAGGATCGTCGGGACAACCAACAGGGTACCAGAGGTGGAGCTCGGGGAGGCAGGTTAGGTGGTAGATCAGATGCATCGGGCAGAGGTGCTCATGGCCATTTCTATGCAGCCTCGGCGAAGACGGCGGCTGAGGCGTCTGACAATGTCATCACATGTACGCTTTTATTATGCCATCAGCTTGCTACGATATTATTTGATCCTGGGTCCACATTCTCGTATATATCTGTTTATTTTGCTCCCCGATTGGGTATGAGGTCTGAGTCTTTGGCAGAGCCGGTTCATGTTTCGACCCCGGTGGGTGAGTCCTTAGTAGTGGATCAGGTATTGCGATCTTGCTTAGTGACTATCCATGGTTATGATACTAGAGTTGATCTTATTTTGCTAGATATGGTTGATTTTGATGTGATTCTCGGCATGGACTGGTTATCCCCCTACCATGCGGTCTTTGATTACTACGCCAAGACCGTTACTTTATCCATGCCTGACATTCTCCCAGTGTTGTGGCAGGGTGCTTATAGTCACACACCGACGGGGATAATCTCTTTTATGCGGGCTAGACGATTGGTTGTTTCTGGGTGTTTAGCTTATTTGGCATATGTGAGAGATGTGAGTAGGGAGGGCCCTTCAGTTGACTCAGTTCCTGTGGTTAAAGAGTTTGCAGATGTGTTCCCTACAGACCTACCTGGCCTACCCCCAGATCGTGACATTGATTTTGCCATAGATTTGGAGCTCGAGACTCGTCCTATTTGTATTCCGCCTTACCGGATGACTCCTGCAGAGCTCAGTGTTCAGGTAGAGGACCTCTTAGGTAAGGGGTTCATCCGTCCGAGTGTGTCGCCTTGGGGTGCTCCTGTTCTGTTTGTGAAAAAGAAAGACGGGACTATGAGGATGTGCATTGACTACAGGCAGCTGAATAAGGTGATGGTGAAGAATCGTTACCCCATACCTCGTATTTATGATTTGTTTGATCAGCTTCAGGGTGCCGCCGTGTTTTCTAAGATTGATTTGAGGTCCGGGTACCATCAGCTGAGGATTAGGGCAGCGGACATCCCTAAGACTGCATTTAGGACCCGTTATGGCCATTATGAGTTCTTGGTGATGTCATTTGGGTTGACTAATGCCCCTGCTGCCTTCATGGACTTGATGACACGTGTGTTCAGGTCATACCTTGATTTATTTGTTATCGTCTTCATTGATGACATACTGGTATATTCATGGAGCCAGAGTGAGCATGAGCAGCATTTGAGGATCGTGCTCCAGACTTTGAGAGATCAGCGACTTTATGCCAAGTTCTCAAAGTACAAGTTTTGGCTTGAGTCTGTAGCATTCTTGGGGCACGTGGTGTCCAAGAAGGGTATTGGGGTTGATCCGTTGAAGATTGAGGCTATTCGTGATTAGGATAGGCCCACTTATGTTACTGAGGTTCGTAGCTTCGTCGGGTTAGCGAGTTACTACGAACACTTCGTTGAGGGCTTTTCTACTATTGCAGTCCCGTTGACTCGATTGACTCGTGTTGATGTTTCTTTTATTTGGTCAGAGGAGTGTGAGACGAGTTTTTTGAGGCTCAAAGAGTTATTGACCATCGTTCTTATATTGACTCTTCCAGTTGAGGGCGAGGGCTTCACAGTTTATTGTGACGCATCCGGCGTTGGTTTGGGTTGTGTACTGATGCAGCAGGGCCGGGTTATTGCTTATGCATCAAGGCAGCTTAAGATCCATGAGCGCAACTACTTCACTCATTACTTGGAGTTGGTGGTGGTAGTTTTCACGCTTAAGATTTGGAGGCACTACTTGTATGGAGTTCAATGTGAGATCTATACCGATCACAGGAGTCTTCAGTACATCACGAGCCAGATGGACCTTAATTCGAGGCAGCGTTGTTGGATTGAGCTCCTAAATGACTATGACCTCTTTATTATCTATCATCCGGGCAAGACGAATGTAGTAGCAGACGCCTTGAGCTAGAAGGTGGGGAGTATGGGTAGTCTAGCCTTCCTTTCTGTTGAGGAGCGACCCTTGGCTTTGGACATTCAGTTCTTAGCTAATAGCATGGTTCGGTTGGATATCTCAGATTCTAGACGCATCTTGGCTTATATGGGAGTTCAGTCTTCGTTGCTTGATAGGATCCATGGCTGCCAATTTGAAGATGAGGCCTTGGTGGCCCTTAGAGATCGAGTGTTAGCGGGTGATGGTGGTCAGGCTACCTTAGATCTTAATGGAGTGTTGAGATTCGCCGGCCGCATCTGTGTTTCGAGAGTTGGAGATTTGATGCAGTTGATACTTTCTGAGGCCCATGAGTCTAGATACTTTATCCATCCGGCACAGCGAAGATATATCGAGATTTGAGGCAGCATTATTGGTGGAGTGGCATAAAGAGATATATTGCTGACTTTAATTCCCGTTGCCTGTGCTGTCAGCAGGTAAAGGCCGAGCATTTGAGGCCTGGTGGCGAGTTCCAGAGATCACCCATTCCGGAGTGAAAGTGGGAGTGTATCACTATGGACTTCATTGTGGGGTTGCCTCGGACTTCTAGAGGTGTTGACAGCATTTGGGTCATCGTGGATCGATTGACCAAGTCAGCACACTTCCTTCCTATTCATACTACTTTCAGTGCCGAGAGGTTGGCTCGTATCTACATTAGGGAGGTGGTCCGGTCCGTCTTCATGGCGTGCCTATTTCTATCATTTCAGACCGGGTTCACAATTCACTTCCAGCTTTTTGAGGGCTTTTCAGGAGGAGTTGGGCACCCGTGTCCACCTTAGCATAGCTTTTCACCCATAGACTGATGGCCAGTCGAAGCGTACTATTCAGGTCCTTGAGGATATGTTGCGGGACTGTGCTATGGATTTTGGAGGTCAGTGGGACCAGTTCTAGCCTTTGGCGGAGTTTGCGTACAACAACAGCTACCACTCTAGTATTCAGATAGCCCCATTCGAGGCCTTATATGGTAGGTGTTGTCGCTCTCCAGTTGGTTGGTTTGAGTCTACAGAGCCTAGGCCGCATGGTACAGATCTGCTTCATGCGGCCCTGGATCAGGTGAGGGTGATTCAGGATAGGCTAAGGACGGCTCAGAGTAGATATTAGAGTTACGTGGATCACAGGCGTCGACCATTGAGGTTTGCAGTTGGTGATTGGGTATTCCTCAGTGTGTCGCCCATGTTGGACCTTTTGAGTTACTTCGGACAGTTGGGGAGGTTGCTTATGTGTTGGCCCTACCTCTAACATTTTTAGCCATCCACCGATTTTCCATGTCTCGATATTGCGATGGTATGTTCCTGATGAGTCCTAGTGCTCCAATATGATGCAGTCGAGTTGGATTATCGTTTGACATTTGTAGAGGAGCTAGTCGCCATTCTAGCCAGATATGTGAAAAGATTGCGCTCGAGAGCCATTCCTGTTGTTAAGGTCCGTTGGAGGCATCGTCCAGTCGAGGAGGCTACCTGGGAGACCGAGCAGGAGATGCGAGAGCAGTATCCAGGCTTGTTTGAGCCTTCAGATACTTCTTGATCCTTTTTTTCGCGGACGAAAGTCCTTTTTAGTAGTGGATATTGTAATGACCCTCCTGGTCATTTCTGTGTCTTGCCTTCTGTGTGTCGTTTAGAGCGTTCCTGTAGCGACCCCAAGTTATTTATGACTTGCTGGGACTGAAAGTTCGGTCACTTGGTCGTTTGTTTGGTTATGGTGTGAGCTTTAGAGTTTTGGAGCTTATAAACCTTGAACAATCATTTTCGATCAAAAGTTCAAGAAAATGACATCGAAATCCATTTTTGACGATTCTATCAACTCTGAAAGGGTCATTTTAGGCAAGTAGCATGGTCGGTATGACTCCCGAGGTCTTCAGTGTGAGTCGGTGCGATTAGGCGTTTTAACTTTAAGTTTAAAGCCTAAGTTTGACTTTGGTCAACATTCTGAGTAAACGCACTCGGATGAGAATTTCGTCGGCGCGGTTAGCTCCGGAATGTCAAGTTTGGTCTAGATTGACCTTTCTTTTGTGTTTCGAGATTTTTGAAATTTTTCGAAGCTCTTTTGTAGTTTTTGACTTAAAATGGCATTTGGGTGTGGACCATTGAGTACAGAATATCGAATTTGGTATGGTTGTATATCTCGTTTGCATGCACGGGGTTCTGAACGAGTTCGGAGCACCCGGCCGGAGTTTTTAAGTTTTGGAAAAAATTGTAGAAAATCTGCTATAAATGCAGAAATAACAGGAACATTTTTCCAAACTTCAAACCCTCATACAGTGCGGGAGCTTTGTATTTTTAGTGGCTTCATTGTAGAGTGTTCAAAAGTTGTCGGGTGCGCATAGTTCTACGTAAATTTCGCGATAAACCTGACTGTTGTACCCTATTTCGAGCTGTTGTTTTTGACATCCTTGTTTTGGTCATATATCACTCATTTTAGATCGGTTTTGGGTGATTCAAAGTCCCATGTGTTGGAAATTGTTGTGGCTTCATCATAGCGTGTTCAAGCAATGCTGGGCACTTTTTGATTCTCGTTAATTTCGAGTTTAGACAGCTGTAGGTTTTATTTTAGTTGATTAAAGTGTGGTTTTCTTGCTTGTTGGGTTTTGATGCATTTTGAGCCCCGAATTGTGTTCCATTATGGAACACAAGTTTGGAGTACTGTTTTGGGTCTCTTGACGAAATCAAATTCGAACAGTTCGGTGCGGGTCCCACGATTCCCATTTTGACTCCTACAAGTAGGCTACGGTTTCCCTCTCTTAGATTGAGTTTGAGAGTATGAATGCATGTTGATTAGTTGGGATTTGGGTTGGTAGTTGTTGAATCATGCATAGGTGTTTAGAAATCATATTTTCGGCCTATTTCGAGAATTATCGTGTAACTGTGAGCATGCTTTGTGTTATTAATTGACCCTTCTCGCTATGTGAAGTGCTTGCATGCTTAATTACTATTTATTTGAAGCATGTTGGGCCTTAGTTTAGGTTTGACAAGGGCTTGCCTTAGAAATACATGATTCGGATCCGATAGGCCTTAGTTTTTCCCTGATGTCGCTCGGCCGACTTAGATCCCTGTAGACTGGTGTAGCAGACCTGAGTCTGATAGTTTGGGCCTTAGCTAGGCGATATGCTTGCTCCAATGATAGTTATCCTTATTTACCCTATGTTATGGCTTCACGAGTTAAGTCGGCGATGCTAGTTCTGCTTCGCGATTTGAATTTGATTTTTGATTCGGTTCCAAGGACTTACATTGATTGGCTAAGTATGAACGGCATTCCACAGACATTTATGAGCATGGATCGATTAAGACTCTTTTAGTAGCTACATTGGCACCTTTATGGAGCATCCGGTTTAAGGTTCGACCTCTATTGCCCAGATACTTATATAGAGCATCCGGTTAGAGTTCCGGCCTCTATTGCCCAGATACTTATATAGAGCATTCGATTAGAGTTCCGGCCTCTATTGCCCAGATACCCATACAGATCATCTGATTAGAGTTTCGGCCTCAAATACTTGATACTTGTGATTGGTTACTTGGGTACTTCTAGTGAGCATCCTGTTCGAGGTCCGGCCTCCATACTGTCAGATTCTACTAATTGGGGTTGAGGTTCTGGTTCGATGTTCTCCGTTCTTGGGTTCTTATATGTAATTCCTTTTAGTTATAGTTGTTATGTGTACTCGTTGGGCTTATGGGGGTTCGTTCAGGTTTTTATTTAACTTGCGCATGAGTGTACCTTCTGGGCTTATGGGGTCCCAGTTAGGTGTAGTTAGCTTATAGATTACTTTAGTTAGTTCTTTCTACACTCGTGTGCATTCCATTGTTAGTTAGATTTTCGTTCTTGACATCGGTTTGTGTTATTCCTTCTTTTCATATTACCTTTACTTTTCAAGTTTAGTCGGTCTATGATGCCTACTGGGTACCTGTTGTTTTGGTACTCACGCTACGCTCTACATCTGTTTCGTGATGCGGGTCCGAGCACCAGTGGCCAGCGTTGATCCAGTTTGAAGTAGTCTTATCTGGAGACAGGTGTGAGCACACGACGTTTGTACTATTTCAGTCTCCATCTGTGTATATAGACTTGTCTTTTACCTTTCAAGACAATCCAGTCTCTATGGTCCACTTTTGGGACTTGTACTCGTTTTGTTAGTAGCTCTGTACTAGTGACTTTTAGGTTCTGGGAGGGATCTTTATTTGTATATATGTTTTGGTTTGCTTCCGCCTGTTTATAGTGTTATCTTTAATTTTGCCTGGTCTTGTTTAGTTTCTGCCCTCAGGCCCATTACTTGTTGTTCCGGGTTACAGGTGGGCTTACCAACTGGTGGGTTATAGTAGGTGCCATCATGACTCGAGGAATCTGGTCATGACAACTTGCTCCCCCAGTGAAGAAAAATTGTCTCCGCGTCGCGGTTAGGAGGAGGACTCATCTGTCTCAAAAATTAATTTCATGAGCATTTATTTAGACACGTCTTTGCGTCGCGAACTTGTTCCAAGACGGTGATTTCGTAACTTTTCTCAGGTTTTGCTATTCAAAGTCATTCTTAAACATCATGAGATCTTTCCAATCACAAATCTTAATCCTTGCATCCATAATTCAATTGAAGGATCAATTAAGAGTCAAGTCAAGATCAATTAAGAGTCAAGCCAAGAGTAGTTAAGATCAAAGTCAAGAGAAGTCAAGAGTCAAGTTAAGATAAGTTCTTAAAGTTTTCAAAAAGTCTTTCACAAATGTTTTAACTCTGTTTTAAGACTTAAATTTTGAGTTCAGTAAAGAGTATAGTTGAAGTTCTTTTCTTCAAAGAAACATATGGGGGACTAAGTATTTCCCAAAGATATTTAAGATGTTTTTCACATTTAAATAAGAACGGAAACTGAGATTTCCAAAGAGCCTTCGGGCTAGTTTTCAGAAAAGAGTAATCGCTTTCTAAATTAAGCAAGAAAGGAAAACCTTGATTTCCAAGATAGTCTTTAAGCTAAGTTTTTTAGCACTAATCTCAAATCAATGAAGAAGTATGTTTTTAAACACAAAGAGCTAATATAATATAATATTTTTGGGAGTAGTATTGAGCACTGATGGGTAAGAGTTTATACAACTATCATCCTCCTTAAACCATGTACCCATCATGGGTAGAAAATGGTCATACTTTTTAGATGAATCATTTTCGCATAGACTAGTGGATCCACTTAGTAGTTCAGGTCCTATACCACATCAAGGTATAGCATGGCCCGAGCAGCGTGGGGCTAATAACATTGTATCATCACTATAGTTCTTAAGTGATGGTTGTCGGTTAGAGAAACTCCCACATCAGTAATTGCATAATTCCTCAAGGGGTTCTGCTTAGTATGGATGGGGGTATGGGACTTCACTCATGCATTGCAGAAGTAGACTTTGAGAGGGGTCATGATATGTCTTTTATGATTTTATGATTTTGAGTTGACAATATGTTTTAAACAGTTTTCTTTTTCTTTTTATTGCACTTGTTTTAAACTGTTTTATAATGAAATGAGTTCAGTTAAGTATTCATGAGTTGAGAAGAGTCAAGGTAGGTGTTTCTTTCAGATCATTTTCAAGCCTATGTTATGTTTAGCATTCTAACTCACATACTCGTACATTCAATGTACTGATGTCAGTTGGCCTGCATCGTCTTATGATGCAGACGCAGGTAACTAGGATCGACATTTCGACGCATCGTTGATCCAATGAGTCTGTTGGTGAGTGTCTTTGCATTCCGGAGGATCCATTTCATTGTTTTCTAGTTTAGTTCATTAGGATGTTGTGGGATTTGTCCCAACATCCATCTCAGTTGTTATTAAAGGCTTCATAGACAGCCAAATGTTAGTTCTTTAGTCATTTCATTGTCATTATTCCATGTTGAGACTTGAGTTTGCCTTAATGGCCAGTTGAATGTTCTTTTATTTCATTCTAGTTTATTATATGAACTTACCTTTGTTGAGTTTAAGTCTTCCGCTGAGTTAAGTAAGCCAAGGCAAGGGTTCGCTTGGGGCCAGCAATGGTCTTCGAGTGCCAGTCCCGCCCAGGGTGTAGGCTCAGGATGTGACAACGAGTTACCTTGTCATTTAAGAAAAACACTGAAAAATAATCCAGAAACACAGAAAAAATTTCTTCCACACAACTGAAAACAATTAATTAAGGCAGCTACTGACAGACCTCGTTTAGAAGACCACTGATCGATCGAATTCAAGAGTGAGTCAGTTCTTCCAGGCAACCATGATTTCTCCTTTTTCTCAGTCCATTTTATTCGGACTTAGATTAGTACTTTAGATATTCATATGTTTAATTGGGTTGTACCCATTTCCTTTAGACTTATGGTTCCTTGTTAGAGTTTTGGTACATTGCCCTTCTGGTTCTGGTTCTAGGGAATATTTCGCAATGTTTTGTTAGTCGTTGTTAGATATTTTGGAGTTTATGGGAACTCTACTTTAATTCTGCATTTAAACCTACCTCCGTATCTTTAAATGCCTTAGTTTTTGGTTGAAGTTGTTTAGTTTGGGTTGTAGTACTGGTTCTCCTACCGGAGGGTTAGTGTGGATACCAATCACGACGGTCTGGGTCATGACACAGGGCATGCAAAATCAAACGAATAAGTCAATAGGATCATGCTACATGTCAAAATAACATGACATGCCTAGTCAAATAAAAGGCCAAAAAAATGTGTCATATATGTACATGTGACATGTTCTGACCAATCAAATATCGTCATGTCATTTAAATAAGTTAGATAAATTATGATTTCAACGACTAATTTTACAACCTTTGGCTATAATTAATTAAGGTTATTGATGTTTATGCAAGAAAAAACTTGTACGTATACTCCTTTGATAAATATCTTATGCATATGTGCGACCATATTGTTATTGTTATTTAGAAATAAAAAGCTAAACATGTTGGCCAGGTCAAAATCACTTCCCATTATTACTAACAAACAGTTAAATGGGGAAAATATAGTAATTGTACTATATATTATAATTATTATTCTAAAAGTATCAATTCAATAATCTATTTGCTTCAAATTATGTAAACCCCAGGCCACAACTCTTCTATATCCATACATTTCTCTACATATGATATTTATTTATTTGACAAAAGTAAATAAGGAAATTCAAGTATCTAACATATTATCATGTACCCCCCCCCCCCTTTTTTTGTGAGAAAACATGTGAAGTACTCTTCAATTAATCATAGATTTAAAATATTCATAATCACCAATAAATCTTTTTCAACTTGAAGATCATTGTCGAAACTAACAGTCCTTTTGATGTTTGTAATAGCAATTTGAGCCGCTTATCTATCTTTTTTCTGTCGCGACTTGACTTTCTAATCCTGCAACTACTTCTATGCTCATCTGAAATCTAATACACACATATTTAAGTTATAAGTAGCTTCCAAAAATAGAAGATCGAAAGAATTTTTTCAATTTCTATTCTTCTAAAACCTTTCTAAATTCAAAAAAAATTATATAATTTTGACTTAACAGTAAAAACCCTCTTAAAGCTGAATACATATCAATGATTGACTCAAAACTGTAATTTGCATACCTAATCGACTTCTCAAAGAAAATATCAATTGAAGGACTAACCGGAGAAGACTCAACAATAGAAAATGTCTCCTTCTCTAGATATATCATGTTGTTCCTCCTCTATCATTTCCTTCTGAAACATATAGGCTATTAAAGGACTTTATTTGTCTTACGTAAGTCTATTATGGACAAGTGTTGATGAACAAGGACATGTTAAAGCTCTAAAACTAGCAGATTAATAATTGTTGAAGCAATAGAGTAAGCTATTAATAAATCTGCACATGTTATTAATGGGCAGATATGAACTATAGGTCAAACGTCAAATGTCACCTTCACCATGCTATCTATTGGAAGCTAAGCTAATAAATATAATGTTCAGACAACAAACCACAACAAATGCAGCTAAAACAAAGCATAATTTATACAATATCGCACACAATCAACAACCTATTAGTGATGTCAATTTGAGTGAAAAATTGTACCCAACAATAGAGGAAACCAAGATTAATGCTTTGAAGATTTTGAAAAGAGCATTTAGAATCATGGATTGATTCTTATCAACCTCAACATATCTTTAAGCAACTAAAAATGGATGAAACCCTAACTTTGAGAAAAGAGAAAAAAATTACCTTTTGGAGATTAAAAATCGAGCTTGACGACGAGATGATGGAAATGACAACAATGGAGATGGAGTTGAAGCAGAAATATAAGGAGCACAATCTGACTTTAACTCTGAGGCATCTCACCATCATTCATCACAATTTTACGCTTGCTTCCGTTTAACTATCCATCAGTGTCTCTGTTGTTTTCGCCGCCATGGCCTTAGGGAAGTTTCCAGTCGAAACTCCATTAGTAAGAGATGAAACCCCACCAGATCTATAATAGGAAGAGCAACATCAAGAAGTAGTAGAAGAAGATTCACCGCTGACTCAGTTCTTGGAATCCAATCATGAAGCCATTGAAACCCCAAAAAAACCTCCTTTAAGAAAAATTGGAATCAGGGAAGGACAAGAGGATTTCTTGTTGAGAATAAGGATGATTTTGGGGATGAAGATTGGGGAAAGGATGCTGCTAAATAAGTGTTTTAAGTCTCTTAATTTGAAATTAAGTGAATTGATTAGGGGTCTTGGGTTATATTAATTTTGGTAGATTTCTTAATAATTCGGATGGGTTTTTAAAAAATTTTGGATAGAAGTTTAACAAACAATTGATCGACAGTTAAGATTGAGACACCTTTACCATCATTAATATAAAAAGTATATATGCACTAAAGTTTGGATAATAAGGACACTAACATCCTAAAGGTATAATGAAGGGTATACACATGTATTGGTAAATATGTATATATGGCAAGGATAGTTTGGTCTTGGAAAAACTAATTTTTTGCTCTGCTTCTGCTTTTTTTTAAGAAACATAAATTTTAACTTCGTCGCAATAGTAGAAAAACTGCTTTTGTTTCCCATTAAAAGCAGTTTTTTATGTTAACCAAACACTTTAAGTTCTCTAAAAAGTGTTTTTGGCTTTCCAACGGCAATTTCAAACAGACCCTAAGTGTTTTCTAAAAGTTAAAGAGCTTTTAAAATTATATTTTACATTTTTTTTCTTCTGAATTTCGATTTCAAGCTAAAGTATATTATTATGTTATTTATGTTTGTTGCTTCGAATATGGTAATGATATGAGAATTCCAGAACTCTGAGATATTCATAGAAGGGTCGAAGACTCAGAAGTACTTGGTTTAGTAGGCGGAGATGTGATTTCATATCGTCATGAGATGAAATCAGTGTTTGGACTTAGAACATGGAAGAGTACTGATAAAAAAAGCATCTAAGTATATTTTCCTCAATATGTGCTAGAAAATTCTTAATTAGTGATAAGATACATAATATTTTGAAAACAGGAATATCTAATTATGAAGTTTTTTCCATAATTTTATATTACCATCAAATATGAAGTAGCAATACAAACTTAACATAACACATGGTAATCAAGTGGTGAAAATATTAATTATGGCAAATTTGTGAAAACTCCCAAGCAAAGGGATCTAACTAATCAAAGGTTTATTGTGCTTAGTCGATATCATAGAGAGGGACTAAAATTAGAATCTATCTATAATTGTGGTGCTATTAACCCTAAAAATTATGAATAGCTCACATTTCTTTCCACTAATAAGATGTTGCTTCAAAAGAGAATGTGGCATAACCTTGTAAGAAATGCCACAGACAACAAATCTTAAATAGACTTAACTTTCTCACATTGTCTATAATAAATTTTTATTTTCATCATCTTTATATTTTTAGGCTTGGACATTTGAAGCAATACCTTACCTCTGACAGCTAGTCAAGAATTATCCAAAAGAGATTTTTCAACCAAGAATTATTAAGTGGTTGTCTGCCAAGAACAGTTCAAAAATAAGTTCTCTTGATCTCTTTGATCCTCCTCATGATGCAGTAAGTCTTATATTGGATGATTATTGTTTTATTTAAAGGAGAATACAATCATAACCACTAATAAATTTGGGGCTCTCGAGAGCAATCAGATAGAAGAAATACCTAAGGAGGGAGAGAAGAGAGAAGTGGATGAAAGTAAAAATATCAGCTCGATTGATATATGTGTAACTGTTACAGTTTTGAATATAACTTTTGTTCTTGTACAATAGAACCATTGTACTCCACCTCCATCCGTTGAACATTTCTTACATCTTAAAGACAACACTAAATAACCCAATTAACCACTCCATACCTCTTTGCTCTTTTAAAATTTTACCGAAATCTCAACGGGTCTCTTACCCAAAGTCCCGATGTCTTTCAAAGTGTGACAAATCACCCAACACAATATCTTTGTCCCCTTCGTTTAAGAGCTTGTGAAAGTATGCTTTCTATCTTTGCTTGATGAAGGTCTTTTCCACCCACACCTTGTCTTCCTCATCTTTGATGCACTTCACTTGATCCAAATCGTGAGCCTTTTTCTCTCACTTTTGCAAGCCTATACAATCTCATATCCCCACCTATGTCGCCTAGTCTGACATACCGTCATTTGAAAGCTGCCATAATAATAACATTGTCACAAAAGGCAATGGGTGTTTAAGCACCCATAATGTCCAACATAGGTCCGCCATTGCCCACTTTAAATAAATTTTACCTTATCCGACAAAAAAATATTTTAAGGTTTCAATCAAAAAAGTCACTCAACTTTCTTTTATAACCTCAAAGTCACTTAAATAATATTCTTTTCACAAAAAGGTCACTCAATTTTCTTTTATATCTCAAAGTCACTCAACTAATAATTTTTTTCACAAAAAGTCACTCAATAAAGTCAATTAAGGATACTTCTAATAGAAAGTCACTCAACTAATAATTCTTTTCACAAAAAGTCACTCAACTATTGATATTTCATTTAGAAAGTCACCCAACCAATTTAAATAATTTTTTAATTAAATTTTATTGAACAATTTTTTTATAATAAATAAATAAAATGCTCATTTTAATTATTTATTAAATTTTATTAAAACACATTTTTTTGGCTAATCAATAACAGAAGTATTTCACGTAGTGCATGAAATTATTAACAATTTCCTGTAGTTCGTATAATCAAAATCTCATTAATATATAGAAGTATTTCTTAAATCATTATTTTAAAAGATGCTATGCCTACCCAGACGATCAAAAACAAAAGTATTTCACTTTGTGCATGAAATTATTAACAAAAAACCTTATTATTTTTTGCATTGGATACACAATACCGATTATTTCTTTAAAAAATAGTTTAAAATAAAACTCCCTTAGTACTAAACTACAAATCAATTTGAATAACATTCTAATTAAGATTAAGATAAGTACATCATACAACTAAAATTGATCAAATATATTCACTTCTCATTACCATCAACAAACAAGTACATGAGAAAAATAAACTAATGAATATATTATTCTACAAATATCAATCCGATGATATATTCCTATGTGGAAGCTCTTCAATTTACAATCGATTTGGAGCACCGACGATGGACATGAAATCTCTTTCGGCTTCAAGACCATCACCAAAATAAACTGTCCTTTTGATGCTTGCGATAGCGATCCGCGCCGCTTCTCTATCTTTCTCCCGTAGCTTTACTTTTTCTTCTTCCAACTGCTTCTCCCACAATGCAGCCTTTTTCTTCATCTTTTTTTCACTAAACGCTTTCCCAAGAACTTGTTTTTGAGATTTCATGATCACGTTAGCATACCGCTTTTTTAACATTGCGGCCCTAAGAATTTTGTTGTCTTTTTCCAACGAATCAATATCAAACATCGTCATAACTATGTAGCTAACTATCTTTGGAGATTTAACGATGAACAAGCTAACCCTAACTTATTGTAATATGGATGAATAAAGATGGTAAGGAAAAGTATAATATTTATATATGCATATAGTTATCCATTTTAAAAAGGATTACCAAATTAAGTTTCCTAAATTACTTACGAGTAGTTATTAATATGGAAACTTTTCAAACGCGTAATTTAACCAAATTTTATCTTTTCACGTTAAATTATTGGAAACTTTATTAATATGGAAACTAATTTTCACGTTGTAATTTCTTTTTTCTCCAATGGATAGAAAATTATTTTTCATAGATGCCGTATATTCTTCATGAATGAAGATTGTAGAGGATCATATGAATTGCTTTTAGTAATTTCATTTTCTATTTATCGTAGCTTCTTCATTTCCATATTTCTCTTTTCGAACTATTTTCCTATATTTTTTCTTGACACGAGGTTCTATCGAAAATAACTTCTCTATCTTTCAAAATGGGTATGCATACACACTATCCTCTCCAGACCCCACTCGAAATTTCACAACTAGTTATATCTATATATTTGTTATTGTATTTCATTTCATGTTGTGATGATATTAATTAGTGGAGTACTTACGTTTATGTTTACTGGAATCTAGCTAATATGTAGTACCTCCTTATTAGTTTCATTGAATTTATCATGCATGCATGCCATTATTTTCTATTTTAAATGTTTGATAAAGAATACAAAGTAATTCTACATATTCTCATGATGTTTACAGTACTATTGTAATTATTTAAAACTTATTGAATGTAAATTTATAAAAAGATTTGGATTATATTAAATTTAAGATCTATTAATTTAAATAAATATTATGTTTAATTATTTAATTCCAATTAATATAAATCTAATCAAAGTTCAATTTCATTGGTCTGATTTATTGATTTTGGCTACAAAATATGAGCCTATTTTGCTAAGTTAATGTATCATTTCATCCTAAAGGTCCAATTTGATGGCATGTGTCCCATCAAATGATAGGGCATGCAAAGTTAAATGAATAAATCAATAGGATCATGCTACATATCAAAATAACATGACATGCCACAAAATCCGCTATTCCATATCCCAACATGGGAAACTCCCGTACTCTATCCAATGGAGCAGAACCCAGTTGTGATGCCATTCCTCCCTCCGACAATATTGTCAAACCTAGGGATGGATCCTCTCTTCAACCCGCTGCACTTGTACCAGCAGGGAGCTCCCCCTCCAGTGTTGGTGCCAACCGGCTTTGTGGCTCGAACCAAGGACCGAACATTGTAGCTACCTCATCCCAGGTACAAATCACTACCCCCCCCCCCCACATTAATTCCAATATCAAATGCGAACTCTCAAGAAGTAGGGGAAGCTCTAGAAATGGTGAGGGAGACAAGAACGGAAATCACAGTTTTAAGAGAAATAAACATAATGGTCTACAAAGAAAAATATGAAAAGAAACTAATGCTCATTTGTCATCCGAATCTCTTAAAAAGCTCGCTAGACATCAGACCGCCGGTAAACTCACAGTTAGGGAATTATGTGCTAGTTATGAATCCCACGTTGAGGGAAATAGGAAGGCAAG
>NC_064288.1:10157449-10262163 GCF_019186545.1 Solanum stenotomum | reverse complement strand
GTCGTAGAAGAAATAAAATCTTGTCCTTACAAATAGACGACGACAGTTGGTTAAGCAATCAAAATGACATCCTAGAGTTCACCACCTCTTACTTTGCCAACTTGTTTAACTCTAACCATAACCACTCCCCTAGATGCTTTGTAACTCAAGACCATTCTTTATCCAGAGAAGATCTTACCTCTATGGGTGACACCTTAAGTGAAGGAGAAATTGCACTGGCAGTCTTCTCTTTCAAGCCACATAAGGCGCCTGGGCAAGACGGTGTCCATCCTTTCTTTTACCAAAAATACTGGTTAACAGTAGGACATTCGGTAATAGAATTCTGTAATAAAACATGGGCAGATGAATGCATCAACCCAAAAATTAATAGCACAAATGTGTGCCTTATACCTAAAAAGAAGAATGCTTTGAACCTTAAAGATTTTAGACCCATTAGCCTTTGTAATACCACCTACAAGATAATTACTAAAATCATAGTTAACAGAATTAAACCTATTCTTAACAAAATTATTTACCCCTGCCAGGCAAGTTTCCTTAAGAATAGGCAGGCTACCAATAACGTTATTATTGTAGAGGAGATTTTAAATCACTTTTAAAAAATAAAGGGTCAATACGGAAATATGATATTAAAGATAGACCTAGAGAAGGCCTTTGACAAGTTAGAATGGTCTTTTGTGAAATATGCCCTGCATTTTTTCAATTTTCCCCCTAAATATCATAAACCTCATAATGTCTTGCATATCTTCTAGTAAAATTGCAATCTTAATTAACGGTACTACAACAAAATATATTACACCAAACAGAGGAATTAGGCAAGGGGACCCTATGTCCCTTTACTTATTCATTATGTGTATGGAGGTACTTGCAAGGAGAATTAATAGCCAAGTACTCCAGAAAGTGTGGAAACCTGTACGAATCGCAGGAAAGGGACCTAAATTGTCCCATTTATTCTTTGCAGACGATCTAGTACTTCTAGGAAAAGCAGAACTTGAAACTTGCTTGGCAATAAAAACCACAATGCAAGATTTGTGTTGTATGAGTGGACAGAGTATAAACCATGCTAAATCAAAAATTATTTTCTCTAATAATTGTAGTAACTCACTCAAACAATCCCTATCGGTAGCTTTAGGAATCCAAGAAAGTAGCAACTTTGGGAAGTACCTTGGGTTCCCTATTTTTCACCAAAAGCCCACAACTAGGGATTTCCAATTCATTATAGATAATATGCAGTCAAAGTTAGCTAGTTGGAAAACGAAATTCTTGAACATAGCGGGTAGAACCGTGCTAGCAAAATCTCCCCTTAATAGCATCTCAACGTATATAATGCAACTAACTAAGCTGTCTGCTTGTATCACGAAAAGGGTGGATCAAATCTAGCATAATTTTATCTGGGGGTCCACGGATATTAAAAAAATAGCTCCACCCCATTAATTGGAACTTAGTTACGACAAGCAAAAAAGATGGTGGTCTAGGAGTCCAAAGATGTAGCATAAAAAATAGAGCCATGTTAGCAAGACTAGCATGGAGGGTATTTAAAANATGAGTGGACAGAGTATAAACCATGCTAAATCAAAAATTATTTTCTCTAATAATTGTAGTAACTCACTCAAACAATCCCTATCGGTAGCTATAGGAATCCAAGAAAGTAGCAACTTTGGGAAGTACCTTGGGTTCCCTATTTTTCACCAAAAGCCCACAACTAGGGATTTCCAATTCATTATAGATAATATGCAGTCAAAGTTAGCTAGTTGGAAAACGAAATTCTTGAACATAGCGGGTAGAACCGTGCTAGCAAAATCTTCCCTTAATAGCATCTCAACGTATATAATGCAACTAACTAAGTTGTCTGCTTGTATCACGAAAAGGGTGGATCAAATCCAGCGTAATTTTATCTGGGGGTCCACGGATATTAAAAAAAAAGCTCCACCCAATTAATTGGAACTTAGTTACGACAAGCAAAAAAGATGGTGGTCTAGGAGTCCAAAGATGTAGCATAAAAAATAGAGCCATGTTAGCAAGACTAGCATGGAGGGTATTTAAAACCCAAATGCCCTATGGGCAAAAACGCTCCTAGACATTTATACAAAATCAAATGGTCTAAGGAATAACTCAAACCATAAAAAACAAAAAAAGTTCCTACTGGAAAAACATTATAAACGGATGGGAAGACTACAAAGAATGCACTCATTGGCTAGTTGGGGAAGGGAAACAAATAAATTTTTGGATGGATTCATGGATCCCTAACTCCACGACGCTAAGAAACATGTTTAGTGGCCCCCTTCCTATGGAAGAATCAGAGAGGTTAGTTAATTCAGTCATTACAGGGGGACAGTGGAAGCTTGAGAATATTGCTTACCCTTTACCACAAAGTGTCATTTATAATATTAATCAAATTAACATCCCCCATATCCCAAATCCAAAAGATAAGTCTTCTTGGGCACTTACAGCTAATGGGTCCTTCACCACATCCTCAGTGTATCATCATATAAAGGGAAAATCAAAACATAAAGTTACTTCCAACAAGGAATTTAACTGGATCTGGAAACTTCAGTGCTCGAACAAAATTAAATTCTTCCTCTGGCTTAGCAATCATAGGAGACTACCGACAAGCCATCATCTACACGCTATTGGGATCAACATTAGTCCAAATTGTCCTATATGTGGAGATGTAGAAACCGATACGCATATATTTGTAGAATGCCCCAAAGTATTAAAACTTTGGGAAAAATTAGGCCTAGTCGATCAGTTAAAACCTATCCTAGACAAGAGAGAAACAGACTGGCTTTCTACCATTAGGAAAATTAAGAATTTTACCATACACCATAAAATTGACTAGAATTATGCTTTTCCTTACTATGTATGGAGCATCTGGTTGAACAGGAACCATAATTTCCATAATGGAAAGAAAGACGACATCTTAACTTCCATACCGCTAGGCAGAGCTTTAGAGTTCTTCTACCTAGGTTTGAAGGACGACGTTGGAAATAAGACTAGAACATCTAAAGTGAGTGGCGCCAGAAACGGGCTTTAAACTAAACACGGATGGTTCTTTTAATTATCTCACGAGGAAGGGGGGAGCAGGAGGAGTTTTACGGGATACTAGGGGTTCATGGATAACAGGGTTCTCAGCAAAAACAAACGTTATGAATGCGCTCCACGCTGAAATTTTAGCTCTCCTAATGGGATTAAGAATGGCAGATAGACACAAGTTAACACCACTTCAAACAGAGGCGTATCTAGAGGGGGTGCCGTGGGTTCACGTGAACCCATGCTCCCCTCTCTAGATCATGTGTAGTAGTGTTATATTTTTCAAAAAATATTTAAATATAGATGTGTGAACTCATGTTCAAAGTATATTATATAATAATGCGATGATGATTGGGTGCACCTTTCTAAGTAAGGATATAAATTTAAATCTTATATCTATCTTGTCTCTGTGAGTAACACCTTTCCAAGTGGTTATCGGTTACACTTTTGACGTTTCAGCTAATTTTACTTTTGTTTTTTTCCTTTAATCTTTCAAAATTTTCAAGTGTGTTACATTGAAAATTCCTAAAAAATTTAACATTGTAAATTTTTTATATAATTAAATCAAATGTGTATATTAAAATTTAAAACTAGTAGTATTATACATTTTGAACCTATAATTTTTAAAATTTAATGGTTCATATACGAACTAAAAGTCAAATTGATCAAATTTATATTAAAAATATATTTTTTCGTAATCGTGCACCCATCTAGCCGAAATCCTGGATACGCCTCTGACTTCAAATAGAAACAGACTCATCAGACACCCTTGTGTCGATTTACGAAGGGAACGATTCGTTTTCTAACATAATCATTGAATGCAGGGCATTGCTCCAGAGGCTGGCGAACCCTCAGATCACCCTTAGACGCAGGAAGCAGAACCAGGTGGCTGATAGATTAGCGAAAGAAGCAGTTAAGCTAAAGGAAAACATAGATTTTATGGAATGGTTAGCCCCACCCATGTTCATCAGGAAGAATATCGATGCGGACAAGGAGGGAGTAACCTTTATTAGGCATGACATGCCACCTTCATCACCGATTAGTTTAACTCTAATTGATAACGTAGTAAGTATTCCGGTTTTTTGTAATATGGAGCGGCCAGCTACTTCTTTGTTCAGCACGAATAATATAGATGCTGGAAAGAAGTGAGCAAATTTTCAGACCTTTGACATGCCTCCCCCATCCTCGAATAGTACAGACTTAGTAGCTAATTTGCCTAGTATTCAAGTTGATTGTAATGCTTCTAGCCAGCTGGATTGTATGGATGCATATTATATATAAATAAATTAACTCCTTTTCAACCAAAAATAAAAAATAAAAATAAAAGGACAAAATAATTTGTCGCATATGTACATGTGACATGTTCTGATCAATCAAATATAGTCATGTTATTTAAATAAGTTGGGTAAATTATGATTTCATAGACTAATTTTACAACCTTTGGCTATAGTTAATTAAGGTTATTGATGTTTATGCTAGAAAAAGTTTGCGCATCTACTCCTTTAATAAATACCTTATGCATATGTACGACCACATTTGTTATTGATATTTTAAAATAGGGAAAATACATCAAATCCCCCTCAAACTTGTCCACAAAACTCACTTTAGCATTGTAACTTTACGGGTATTTAAACACCCCCTTAAATTACTTTCAGGTGAATTAAATAACACCTTATATATACAATACCAATTTCATGATTGGGAGGTGATATACACACGCACCACATTAGCACCACCTCAGTGACACGTTGACAACACGTCATAGGGTGAAAAAAATTAGTTTTCACTTCTTTTTTCTTTTTCCATGTCATTTTTTGTTTTTAGTTTTTTTTTTTTGTTCTTCCATATATATTTGTGTTCTCATTTTCACTGTGTACTCGTCTTCTTCTTCGCTCCATCTTCTCCATTCCATCTTCTCCATTACAAGCCTAGGATAGAAAACTAACACACACAATATTTCTAATAATTTGACGAATATTATGTGTCAAACAGAGAAACAGAGCGATACATATATAATATATTAGCATCATTGAAGCTGGAGTTGCTAGAGCTTCAACGGCAATTGTTGGCGACTGCTTCAACGGTAATACTCAAAGTCATTTATGTTATATTAGGCTCAAAATTGATAGGTCTGAAGGTTTTCAGACCGTTTACCTTGGTTGCCGGAAAAACGAGAACACATAAAATGAAAAAAAAGCCGAGGAAACGAGTATGGCCGGCATTTTGTTCAGGTCACCGGCGTGGTGAAATTTTTTGACGAGATTGGATGATTTCACGACACCTAGTCTCTTATGGAGCAGTGATGAACGAGGAAAAAAGGGGTGACGGTGATGTCCTTCATGATTGAGCAACATTGAATTTGTTGGCCCATAATTGCCATCAAGAATTTTAGAGAGAGTTGAAACAATTTGAGAGAAAGAGGATATGAAACAGGGGTAGTTGAACAACAACAAAGTGGGATCCGATTGTTTTTCTTTTTAACTTTTTCTTTATATGCGCCTAAAACTTTGTAATTTGCCACATCAGCCACTAAGGTGATATTAAATTCACTTACAAGTAGTTTAAGGGAGTATTTAAATGCACGTAAAGTTGTAGTACTTAAGTAAGTTTTGGTGAAAAGTTTGAGGGGGATTTTATGTATTTTCCCTTAAAAATAAAAAGCTAAAAATGTTGGCTAGGTCAAAATCACTTGTCATTATTACTAACAAATAGTTAAATGGGAAAATATAGTAATTGTACTATATATTATTATTATTCCAAAAATATCAATAATATATTTGCTTCAAATTATGTAAACTCCAGGCCACAACTCTTTTATATCCATATATTTCTCTGCAACTGGTAATTATTCATTTCACAAAGTAAATAAGAGTATATAACATATCATCATGTCCCATTTTTTTTTTGTTGAGAAAACATGTAAAGTACTCTTCACTTTATCATAGACTTGCAGTATTCATAATCACCAACAAATCTCTTTCAACTTGAAGATCATTGTCGAAACTAACAGTCTTTTTGATGTTTGCAATAGCGATCCTACAATTTTTGATGTAAAGTACAAATCTCTTTCTTGCAACTGCTTCTCCTGCAACTTTAACTATTTCTTTTTTTCTCTTTTTTAGCAAACAATTCACCAAAAATTTGTTTTTTTTTTTTGGATTTGAAGATCATATAAGCATATCACTTCTTTTACTTCATCACTCCTCTTTAAACTGACACATACAAAGACCTCTAAAACACAAATTCTTGGTACACATCAATTTAAAGAGGAGTCATGAAGTAAAAAAAATGATATGCTAAATGATCTTCAAATCCAAAAAGAAAATTCTTGGTGAAGCATTTGATGAAAAAGAGAAGAAGAATTAGTTTGAGTTGCAGGAGAAGTTGTTGTAGGAAGAGAAAGTCAAATCGCAACAGAAAAAAGATAGAAAAGCGACACGGATCGCTATTGAAAACATCAAAAAAACTATTAATTTCAACAATGCTCTTCAAGTTGGGGGGGGGGGGGGGGCATGATGATATGTTAGATACTTGAATTTCCTTATTTACTTTTGTAAAATAAAAAGAATATCATGTGTAGAGAAATGTATGGATATATAGGAGTTGTGACCTGGGGTTTACATAATTTGAAGCAAATAGATTATTGAAATGATATTTTTAGAATAATAATAATATATAGTACAATTACTATATTTTCCCCATTTAACTGTTTGTTAGTAATAATAACAAGTGATTTTGACATACCTACATGTTTAGCTTTTTATTTCTAAATAATAATAACAATGTGGTCTCATATGTAAAGTAACAAGTAGAATTTAGCGTTTGTATATTAAGTTAAAGAATGATGCTTACTGAGTCCTCAGAGGGATCTAACAACTCATTAAACTCAACAAATTTGTTATCAATCACCAAAAGACATTGAAAAATTCTTGGTGAAGACACTTGTTCGAAAAACACCTTATATTTTTTTCGGAGGAAAGGAACAACCTCAAATACAAACACCACATAAAATAATCTTAAAACTAGATCAAAGTATTGGATGCACCCAAAAATAATGAAAAAATAAATATGGACTAAAATAAAATAAAATTTACCATAAAGGCTCATGAAAAGCCATAAAGATTGGTGGTCTTCATATAGGGCTTCAACACTTGCAATAGATGGTTAATTGTAATATCATAGCTAATACGGCCCATGCATAAATAGAAAATGTTTATCTATCAGCCGAGAGCAAAGTTCATTTCTTAAAAAATATTTGTGTTCAAATCTTTTTCACAAAGAATTCTTTGAACAAAATAAAGTAAGCACAATATTTATTTTACACCTTTACTAATATATTTGGTTTTGAGATGCTCAATCAACTCATTTCTCTTGCAACTCTTTTCCACCTCATCAAGAATTTTTTGTCATCTCCTTTTTGTCTTAGTTGAAAATTTTTCATTATCATACATACCTTATGACAATTTAAGTCAGTGATGATAACAAACTCTTTCATGTCAAAATAAATCGCAATGCCACTATAACATATCTAAACTTCCTATTTTTGATTGCTACAAACCTGATGTCAAAGAAGTTGATAAACTATGCTTATCTGAAATCTAATACTCACATATTTAAGTTATAAGTGGCTTCCACAAATAGAAGATCGAAAGAACTTTTTCAATTTCTATTCTTCTAAAACTAAATTCAAAAAACTTACATAATTCTGACTTAACAGTAAAAATCCTCTTAAATATGTATACATATTAATCATTGACTCAAAATTGTAATTTGCATATACCTAATCGAATTCTCAAAGAAAATATCAATTGAAGGACTAACCAGAGAAGACTCAACATAGAAAATGTCTCCTTCTCTAGGTATATCATGTTGTTCCTCCTCTATCATTTCCTTCTAAAACATGTAGGCGATTGAAGGACTTTATTTGTCTTACATAAGTCTATTATAGACAACAATTAAGAAGTTTATTTGCTGGACTAGTGTTGATGAACAAGGACATGTTAGAGCTCTAAAACTAGCAGATTTAGTAATTGTTGAAGCAATAGGGTAAGCTATTAATAAATCCGCACATGTTAGTAATGGGCAGATATGAACTATATGTCAAACGTCTAATGTCACCTTTATCATGCTATCTATTGGAGGCTGAGCTAATAAAATTAAAAGCATTAGAATTCTGGATTGATTTTTATCAACCTCTACATATCCTTAAGCAACTAAAAAATGGATGAAACCTTAACTTTGAGAAAAGAGAAAAAAATTACCTTAAATTAAAAATCGAGCTTGACGATGAGATGATGGAAATGACAACAATGAAGATGGAGTTGAAGCAGAAAGACAAGGAGCTGAATCTGACTTTGAATCTGAGGCATCTCATAGATCTCACTGTTATTCATCACGATTTTGTGCTTGCTTCCATACTATCCATCAGTGTCTCCATTGTTTTCGCCGCCATGGCCTTAGGGAAGTTTCTAGTCGAAACTCCATTAGTAAGAGATGAAACCCCACCAGATCTATAATAGGAAGAGCAACATCAAGAAGTAGAAGAAGAAGATTCACCGCTGACTCAGTTCTTGGAATCCAGTCATGAAGCCATTGAAACCCCAAAAAGACCTCCTATAAGAAAAATTGGAATCAAGGAAGGACAAGAGGATATCTTGTTGAGAATGAGTATGTGGGGATGAAGATTGGGGAAAAGATGCTGTTAAATAAGAGGGTGTTTGAATTGACTTAAAAGTTGGTCAAACCTACTTTTAAGTCAATTTTTTACTTTTGGAAGTCTTTGACAAATATAAAAAAATAACTTAAAATAAGTCAAAAATAGACATAAAATAATTTAGAAAGTGTTTGGCAAGGTAAAAATGACTTAAAATAAGTTTAAAATGACCTAAAATACATCAAAAACCAAAAGTAGGTCTCCCCCTACTTTTTATTTTTGACTTAAAAGTCATTTTAGTTTGACTTTTTATTTTTGACTTAAAAAGTACTTTTTTTAAGCCAATTCAAACGGGCTCTGAGTGTTTTAAGTCTCTTAATTTGAAATTAAGTGAATTGATTGAGGGTTTTGGGTTATATTAATTTTGGTGGAATTTTTAATAATTCGGGTGGATTTTTTTTCAATTTTGGATAGAAGTTTAACAATTAATGGATCGACGATTAAGATTGAGACATGTGTACCATCGTTAATATAAAAAGTATATATGCACCAAAATTTGCCGGTAAGGGCACTAACATCCTAAAAGTATAACAAAGGATACACATGTCATTTACGATAGTTCAATGGTATATTTTTCCTTTATCCCTTTCTAAAATAACTTTTTAGAAAAGTTCTTTTGAAAAAAAATAATTTGTGTTTGGTTAATTTATTTGAAAAGTGCTTTTGATAAGTAGATTGTGTTTGACTAATCATTTTTAAAAAGTATTTTTGAGAGTCAAATTACGAAAAAGAATAACTATCAATGCACTTTTAATATTAAGATTATTTTATAAAGAGAGTGACTTTGTAAATAAAACACTCATAGTTGAGTGACTTTGTAAGTAAAACATTCATACCAACATGGGTTGTGTTGCACTGGTGGGAGTGCTTCACCCTTAATTATAGGTCTCGGGTTCGAGCCCTAGGTATGGAAAAAACCATGTTGGGAGAGCCACACCCGAATGGGCCCTGCAGAGCGCGATCCGGATTTAGTCGGAGCTCCAATGTGGGCTCCGGACACCGGGTGGAAAACTAAAAAAAAAGAGTAAAACATTCATAATTGAGTAACTTTTGAGTTAGATATAAAGTTGAGTGACTTTCTGAGAAAAATATTATTGTTGAGTGAGTTTTGAGTTAAAACTCAATGTTGAGTGACTTTCAAGAGTGCATAGTTGAGTGACCATCTTAATATTAACTCTAAGGATAGATAACTTCTAGTAACCATAAGGAATGACCAAATAACTACTAATAACGCTGAGAAACCTCTCAATGCTCCATGTGTGAAACCTCAAGAAATTTGAGAAGATGCCAATCATTATCTTCTCTTCTCTTTCTTCGCTTCTTCCTTCTTGAATAAATGTGGAATATACGCGTCTTATCAAATTATTTCTCCTTATGTAAAATAATAATTCTATATAATCTCATATTTCATGGGATTTTGGTAAGGGAATTTTGTTTCCCTATATGTATAAATCATATACATGGCTTTATATGCATAAGAGGATCAAATCTTGATATGAAGAATATCTTCTCATCCTAGAGGATCAGATCTTGATATGAAGAATACCTACTTGGAAATCCTCTATCAGCCAGCAATAATTTTCATCTTTTTCGTTCTTAGAGAGCATATTGAGAAATTTTAGTCATTTTTGTAAAGATATGACTCCCGTGGTTGACTCAACCACAAATTCTAGCTCACGATTTGTCCAAATCCATATAAGGAGGGAGACCAATTTGCATTTCTCTTTTACCGTTATACACCATGCAAGTTCGAGTCAAATTATCATTCACAATGTAAATATTACATCAATATTTGGTTAACAATCCAATCGCAATATATAGAAATTCTACATAGAGTCACAAACTGTTGAGTTTTAAAAGGTGTGAATGGAAAATGAAGAGTTGTGACTTTTATGAAAAGTTGTGACTTTTATGAAAGGTTGTGACCTTTTCGAAAGATTGTGACTTTTCCAAAGGGTTGTGACCTTTTCGGTAAGGCACAATATGCACCATTTCACACTACCCTTTGTTGTCTATAAATAGAGAGTTTCATCTTATTTTTAAACAAGGAAAGAATTAATTTTCTAGGCTTCTTCTACTACTACTGAATCTAGTATTCTAAGTGTACTTTACTATCATTGAGTGGTTCGTTGACACCGTGGTTTTAGGTACCGATACACCAGTGAGTAAGATCGTTCTATCCTGGGAGGATATATTCCATTAACCTCGGGTACTTGAGGGGAATAATTTCATTAAGGGGACAATGTGCATTCAGTGGGCTTGATCTTCTTCTTTGAGAAAAATATTTTGTAGATTATTAATGTTTTTTTATTCTATTTTCTCTACTGATTTTAATTTTCGAGTTTTGAAAATATTCTTTAAATTTTGTTGTTTCTTATCAAGTTCTTCAAAGTTTTTGTTCTTAGTATCTAAGGAATACAAGAAGAGAAACAATCTTAAGGAAATTATTATAGTGTTGGTATTTCTTGTATTCTACTGATTGAGGGAAACAACTCATGGAAGTAGAAGATTAATGCACTACTTCTTCAGAATTCGGTGCCTTGTTTAGCAAGATCGAATTGAGAATGTACCAGAAAAATTGGTGGTATTCCGGTTAAAGATTACAATAGATAACCTTCTTATTATTTATCTAAGGAGGAAAATAGTTTCTAAAAGTTAACTCTTTTGACATTTATCATGTGTGTCTTTGGAAAAAGATCTGCAAATCATATGTTCTTGAATGAATTTTTCTTGGCAAATAGTGTTACCTTTAAAATTTTGTAGTTTGCAGAATGAGAGATGCACATTTTTGTTTGATAAAATAGTATGTCAAAATGTTATAGTTGGAAGACTATTTGAAAAGAAAAGCATTTCTACGTGATAATCGAAGAATATGTTTTATTCTATTTGGAGAATATTTTTTTTTGTAGTTTTGTACTCATTGTGAATTTGATTGTGTCTGATTTTTATAGAGTAAAAACTTTTGTAGTTTTCTACTCTGGATAAATAAGACTATGCAATTGGTTTGATGAATATTAAAACTTCATCTAATAAGTCAGTGTTGTACTTTCTGTTTTCTATAAACTTCACTGTTAAATAGAAAAAATTGTACAAAAGTTTTTGTCTTTATTATTAGTATTAATACTAAGTGGTATGTCTAATTGTGATAGAGAAAAAACAAGTGACTTAAAATGTGTGATATTGTGTCTGCAATAGGTGCCTCTATGAAAGGAACTTTGACACTATGTAAAGATTGTCAAAAAGAATTGAAGCACTATAATTCTTTCGTAGAATAATATTTCCAAAAGAGGTTTCATGCTGTCATTGATAGTCTGGGAAAATATGAAGAAAAATTATTTTTAACTATTTGAAAAATGTTTTTGAGATCATATGTAAAATGTGGGGGGCTATTTGCTTATGACAAAGATAAAATTAGACTTAGTATCTAATTTAAATTTGAAGCAAAAGATATGAAATTCAGTGATACTTTTATATTATGTTAGACCCACAAAATTCTAGAAGTATATTTGATATTGTGGTTGTTGAGTTTCTCTTTTACTAGTACATGGTGTGACTAGTATGAAACTACCAAAATATATATATACTTGTTCAAAAGAATTGTGTTCTTTTATGAAAAAGCATCACTTAAAATGTTGTGATTTTTCATGAAAAGATATGTCTATTAAAATAAAATTATTTGTATAGACATGAATATTGGTGAATAGCATGTGTCATGTTTTGTAAAAGAAGCATTTTGGACTATATTGCCTTTATTGGACTCGATGAATTTGTTTTCATGGGTAGTTCTATAACAATTAAATTGAAAGTTATGGAAAGTTCCTTCTGAAAAGGACATTTGACAAGGTGATGACTTTAAACAATATTTGTATCACACAAAATTGTAAGAAGTAGGAACAAAATATTTGTGAGAAAAAGCTACCTCACGGAGAGCTTTTCAAACTCAATATTTTTATTTGTTCTCACTTGCTTGAGTCAGACTGTTTGTGACATGAACGCTGGGGACATGTCAATTATAAAACCTTGCAAGGAAAACTGATCAACTTAGAAGTTTTGTCTAACTTTGAGTGCAATAAATAAAAATGTCAAATTTGTGTGGAATCTAAGTATGCTGAGCATTCTTATAAATCTCTTGAAAGAAATTATAATCCCTTGGAGTTGATTTACACTGACATTTGTAATATGAAGTCAACACCATCTCGTGGTGGGAATAAGTATCTCATAACTTTCATTGACAATTGCATTAGAAACGACTATGTCCATTTGTTGAATGGTAAGCATGAAGCAATAGAATATTGAAGTTGAAAATCAGTTGGGAAAAAAGATAAGAAGTGATAGGGATGGAGAGTACTATAAATCTCCTTGTGCAGAAATATGTTTGGAAAGTGGAATTATCCATCAAACTACTGCCCCATTCACCTCAATCTATTGGAATTGAAAAATGAAAAAAAAAACGAACTTTGAAGGAAATGATGGCTACACTACTTATAAGTTCAGGTTTACCACAAAACTTGTGTGGAGAAGCTATCCTTACAGCAAAAGGGAACAACAAAAAGTTTTGTCTTTTCAGAAAGAAAGCAATAAAAAGTTTTGTTTGTTCGGGACACAATCTATTCCATATGAGAAATGGAAAGGAAGGAAATCCAACTTTGAAATATATCAAAGTGTGGGGGTGTCTAGCCAAAGTCCAAGTTCATGTTCCTAAAAGGATTAAAATAGGACTTAAGACTGTGGATTCTAAAATTAGACTTGAGTAGTCTAGTGAATGGTCTAAAAGTCCTTGGAAAGAACAAAAGGATAAACTCTTAATAAAGAGATTAATAGGTGTAATAAATGTCAAAGGAAATCTATTTCCTTCTAATTTAATTTTATAACATTCCTATGTCTTATGTTCTTTTGGAAAGATGGTGTCAATAGTGAGATTGATTCAATCTTGAACAATCTTATTGGAAGTTGGTTGATCTTCCTCCAGGAAATAAACCTTTGGGTTCAAAGTGAATCTTCAAAAGGAAANAAGATGGTGTCAATAGTGAGATTGGTTCGATCTTGAACAATCTTATTGGAAGTTGGTTGATCTTCCTCCAGGAAATAAACCTTTGGGTTCAAAGTGAATCTTCAAAAGGAAAATGAAAGTTGATGGAACAGTTGACAAATATAAAGCAACATTTTTTGTCAAAGGCTTTAGACAAAAACAAGGTCTTGATCTTGTCGACATATACTCGTCAGTAACTAGAATTACATTCATTCTGATATTAATATTATTAGCTACGGTAAATGACCTCCAAATTCATCAAATGAATGTGAAAACAAATGGAGAATTGGAGGAAAAAAATTACATGAAACAGACCGAGGGTTTTGTAGCTCCTATTAAAGAAAAAAAAAAGTGTGTGAACTTGTTAAGTCACTTTAAGGATTAAAACAAGCACCCAAACAATGACATAAGAAAGTTGACCAAACCATGTTCGCAAATGGATTTAAGAATGATGGAAGTGATAAATGTGTTTACATTAAAAACACAAGGTCATTGTTTATTTATATATTTGTGACATGTTGATTATCAGTAGAGACACTAATGACATAAATGCTAATAAACATATGCTAGAAAGCAACTTTGATATGAAACATCTTGGAGTTGTTGATGCTATCTTAGGTATAAGAATCCTTAGAACTCCATAATGTTTAGCATTGTCACGGTCTCATTACATTAAAAAGATACTTGACTAGTTCAAATATTTGGATTTTAATATTGTCAAGACTCCAATAAATGTGAGTTTTGCACTTTAAAAGAATGAAGGCAAAAGTTACTCACAATTGGATCGTGTTAGAGTTTTGGGAAGTATGATGTATATTAGAAAGTGTACGCGATCAGATATAGCATATGATATTAATAAACTAAGTCGGTTCTCAATCGAACTCATTGGATGACAATAAAAAAGTTTTGGGGTATTTAAAACATACTCAAAACTATGTCTTGCATTATAACAATATACAACAGTATTCACAGGATATAGTGATGCAAATTAGATCACCGGGATCAAATGAAGTAAAATCCACGAGTGGATATGTATTTACTCTTGGTGGAGGAACAGCCTCTTGGAAATATTCCAAAAAGACATGTATTGCTAGCTCTACAATGATCTCTGAGCTAGGTGCTCTAGATAAGGCCGGTGAATAAGTTGAAAGACTCCAGAATTTCATGATAGATATTCTTTTTTGGCCCAAACCTTTGGCATCAATATGAATACACTTTGATAGTCAAGATGCAATAGGTAGGTCATGGAGCATGATGTATAACGGAAAGTCTCGTCATATAAGAAATAGACATAAAACCATTAGAAAATTATTCTCTAGTGGAATTATCACAATTGACTATGTAAAGTCAAAGGATAATGTGTCGAATCCAATTACAAAAAGTCCTAACTAGAGAGAAAGTTGAAAGATCATCTAAGGGAATGAGTTTACGACTTAGGACAAGTCATCATGGTGGTAACTCTACCTAGCAGACTGGAGATCCCAAGAGCTAGGTTCAAGGAGAAAAACAAAGTTGTGACTGACGGTTCGGCATTGTCAACCAACTCAGTCCGTTCTTATGATGAAGACAATGCTCAGGAACAAGGATATAAAATTGAGGCTTGTTAATGAGTTAATAAAGCTTAAAATTTCTAATGATTTGCTAAGTTTGGCAGATTTAACCAAATAATGTATCTACTCAATAACACGATTAGAAATCACCTATGTGAGTGTNNTTAATGAGTTAATAAAGCTTAAAATTTCTAATGATTTGCTAAGTTTGGCAGATTTAACCAAATAATGTATCTACTCAATAACACGATTAGAAATCACCTATGTGAGTGTGAAGTGTAATATAAGCTGCATCAAAGAGAATGATTGTCAAAAAGCCCATCTCTCTATATACTCATAAAATCAAGAGGTGTTCATGGCTGAAACGAACACAACCGTAAGAACCATAAACGGTAAAGGGCTGATTGTGTGACATATGGTTGTCTAGGTATACGCCAAAGCTTGACGGTTCAAAGATATCAAATCTACCGATTGACCGAGTATATCCGACATATGTTCACTACGAAAAGTACAAAAGGAAACCTACTTATCCAGATGCAATTAATTATTGCTTGTAAAGTACACACACTTGTCCGTTTCTTTGTCTTGGAGTCATTCCCCATTCATGCGGGGGATTGTTGAGTTTTAAAAGGAGTGAATGGAAAATGAAGAGTTGCGACTTTTATAAAGTGTTGTGACTTTTATGAAAAATTGTGACTTTTATGAAAGGTTGTGACCTTTCCAAAAGATTGTGACTTTTTCAAAGGGTTGTGACCTTTTCGGTAAGGCACAATAAGCATCATTTTACAGTACCCTTTGTTGTCTATTTATAGAGAGTTTCCTCTTACTTTTCAACAAGGAAAGAATTAATTTTCTGGATTTCTACTGCTACTACTAAATCTAGTATTTTAAGTGTACTTTACTGCCGTTGAGTGGTTCCTTGACACCGAGGTTTTAGGTACAGATACACCGATGAGTAAGATCATTTTATCCTGGGAGGATATATTCCATTAACCTCGGGTACTTGAGGGGAATAATTTCCTTAAGGGAACATTGTGCATTCAGTGGGCTCGATCTTCTTCTTTTGAGAAAAATATTTTGTATATTGTTTCTAATCTGTTTCTGATTCTATTTTCTCTACTGGTTTTAATTTTCTAGTTTTGAAAATATTCTGTTAACTTTGTTGTTTCTTATCAAGTTCTTCAATATTTTTGTTCTAAGTATCTTAGGAATACAAGATGAACAATACAAATTGTGTAATCACATGTATTAAACAACTATAATCTATAATAGTGCTACAAATAAGCAACTTACCGCAATCTTGGAAAGGAGAGTCAAAGATATCTCGTGAGTACTGACTTTAAGAAAGCATCAATTCTACCAACCATATGAGCTACTATTGTGTCTCAATAGCTCACTTAATAAACCAGTTATTCAACACAATATTTCAGCACTGGTCCAACGCAAGTAAAGTCACTCAAGTTAAATTATTTTTCTAAAAATTTATTATAATCAAAAAATAAAAGAGATAATTGTACAAATCACCCTTTAAGTTTAGTTTTGTAATACTTACTTCCATCATAGTTTATAATATTATGCTTACCTCTCTTATTTTATTTTTTTAATAATTATTTTCTTAACCTATTTATTATTAAGATAAAAAAAAATATGATTTAATTAAATTTCCCTTTATCATATATTATTTAATTTAATTATCATGTGTTTTGGCATCCTAATTGTTATTAACAGAATATTATGTGTATTGACATCCTATTTGGATTCACTATTTCAGCTCAGCAAATGACTACAACATGAATATACAACTTTTCAAGAAAAAAAACAAAACAATTTTCCGTTCAATTCTCCATGAATTAAAACACCATTGATTAAATCATAAATTTTTTGATATAATTGAATAAGAAGATGTTATATTTTGAATGTCTAACCTGAACGTTTTGGATAGTGACCGCGAGTTACCTTGTCATTTAAGAAAAACACTGAAAAATAATCCAGAAACACAGAAAACATTTCTCTCACACAACTGAAAACAATTAATCTATTTTCCTTTATGGAAAATAAATTTTAAAGTAACTACAACTACTGTAATTATTAAACTTGATCAATTTCTAGAGCTTTAAAAAAACACATAAACTAGTCAAATGTATATAGAAAAGGCACAATGCTCCAAGAAAAAAAAAATTACAGCAAATTTAAGGGTACAATCTTCCAGTGATTTCTTCAATTCTAACGGTCTGTTTGGCTATGCAATATGAAATTATGATGTGAAAATATGAGATGAAGTTGAAATTTTGTTTGAACATGCAATTTTGACATTTTTATGTTGTATATTTTCTTATTAACATAAAAAATTCATAAGTTGTAAAACTATTAAAATTGTCTCAATTCTTTATACAATCTTACCAAATAAGCAAAAATTTATAAATCACATAATATATTATCACAAAACTATTTTTTAAAAAAAGTACAACATTTATTGATCAAATTTTAATTCAATTTAAAAAAATTGAACATAAGTTGTAGAGTCTTTAATATAATTCTCCTACATAGTACGGTCAATCTTCTCACGTTGAACTTGCATTTATCGATCATATGACTGAGAAGATGAACCAACATTATTACTTTGAGCGATTTGTTGGTAAATAAATTTGATCAAAAATAAAGAATTTAGTGAATATAAATGATAAAGTAGGAAATGATTTAAAGTAATAATATATTTTATGTTGGTGAGAATAATCATTATATGAGTATAATGGTTTAAAAAATAATGATATGAACTATAACTTTTATTTACATATCAAATAAATTGTTAATAGATATAAATGTGGAATTATTTTTACAAAATATAAACGTGTGAGTCAATTTTTGTATTTGAAAATCTCAAATCATGATTTTTGGAGAATTCATGAGATGAAATCAGCTTGAAATCGCATGCATGTCTAAACGCTAATTTTATCTTATGATTTCCTATCGCGATATGAAATCACATGTCTACAAAACCAAATACTTTTGAGTCTTCGACACTTCTATGAATATCTGTGAACTCTTGAATTTTCCTATCATTACCATATTCAAAAGGCTTAAGTCATCGACAACCACTTAAAATTGTCTGCATAATTCACTTAGACACCTGAATTCAGACTTGTACCTATTGAACACCTCTACTCCTTTGAATTTGAACCATTTAAACATTTTTTGAACAATCAACTAAAAGTATAAAATGAGTGATATACACTCACGGTGACGTTACAATTTGACAAATTAAATAATGACATGTGTTATTCAGATCCAAAAAAGTCATTTTAAAATGTAGTATAATTTAAAAGAAAAAGAAAATTACTATTATTTAAAAATTTGTAAGCCCGACCCACCCACCACCCAAACCCTTCCACTGCAATCCATCCCATCTACTTCAACATTGTTCAAAAACTTCGGCAGCCCTGAAATCTCCAATAATTTCGATCATTATATTAATGCTTCTATATGCACTTCACATAATAACATGAAAAAGGATATAGTTTTGTTATTTTCTATCCATTTAGATTAGTATTTTGCTGCTACAATTGAAAGAAAAAGAAGAATACATGTACTTTGAAATTAGAGAAATTTACTTTGAAAAAGGCGTCAAGAGCAGATGGGAGCTCCGAAGATGAAGAAGTGTTAAGAGTTAAAAAAGGATTTGTAAAGTTTTTTTGGAACTTCATTGTTTTTGTCGTCGTCGACTGAGATTCTTGTTCTTCTTCCCTCGCCGTAGTATCCTTATGAGTTACAAACTCAATGTTAACAGCGGCCAGGATCGGAATAAGCTCTTTGAGTTATTTTTGCCCAGGGGCGGATCTACTAAGGCTCGTGGGGTGCCACGCCACCCACGAGCTTCAGTCAAAACGTGATGTATGTATAGGTGTATATATGTACAATGTGTATAAATAAACAAATGGCATCCACAGAATCAAAAAGCATTGTGGTGCCACTGGTAAAGGGCAAGACTTCCCCCTTCCAGACCTGGGATTGAGTCTGGGAAACGACTTTTTTTTTCTTATAAAAAAACCTCGCAGCCTCGAGTAGATGAGGAATTCAGGTTGAACAATGCATATTTTGAAGATTATATTTCCTTTTTTTTTCTTAATTCTAGTTGGATTAGTTTTAAGAGCAACTTTCATATATAGCAAATATAAAAATCATATTTGTATGTTATAACTATAGTTTGCATAATTGCGCTCCATAACAAATTTTATGTTTTTTATGGAGCTTTTTATTTGTATAATTCGCCAGATACATCTAATTTTATACAAATTGTTCAGTTTTGTATAAATTCATTTATACATTGTAATTTATATAATAAGATCTGTATTTGTATAATTACAAGTCTACATGACAAAAATATATGTATTTGTATATACATTTTTCTCTCGCTTTATACAAACACAAACACATAAATACATTTTTTTACATTTGTATACCGAATCAGATGGCAAAAAAATGAAATGTTGCTGCGAATCACAAATAAAATAAACTATGACTATAACATTTAATTTGAATTAATAGTTTGTTATTTCATACAATTTTTCCTAGTTTTAATTAGTAATTATTGTTGACTAATTTAATTTATTAATCTTTGATTTTTTATAATTTGTTATTTGTTATTTGTTTGATGGAGAAGTGTTAAAAATAGATTTAAACTATGTCACATTGAATAAAGATATTCTCTATTAATAATTTGATTAAAAAATGTCCTTACTTTAATAATTTGTTCTAAAAATGTCTCCAGTATTAATAGTTTGACCCTAGAAATGTCTCTGGTGTTACTTTACTGTGTCAAAAATACACTTTTTTTAATGAGCATTTTTTTTTTCTAATAAAATTATTATTTTTAAAGAATCCCTTTCTTGTTTCTTTTCTTTTGAAATCCTTTTATCTAAAAAAAATAATAATGGAAATAGTAATATTTTTCTTAATCTCGTTTTTTAATTTAAATAGAATAATGTCATGTACTTTTTAAATACATAGTAACTTCATCTTTAATTGTTATTTAGATATGATAAAATCCTTTTTTCCTAATAAAATATAAAAAATTCTATTTCTTAATCTTTTTAAAATTAATCAAGTAAATATTTTTCTTGTAGCTATCGCAACTGTGGAAATATCATTTTCTTCCATGAAGTAGATAAAAAATGAAATATGAAATAAGAGTGGTGATTAATATTCAAATGATTTGTTTAGTTTGTTACATAGTAAGTGATATATTTATAAATATAAGTAATGATGTTCTAATTGACCGTTTTCAAAATATGTAAACTCGTCGAGAATCATTATAAATGAATAATATATATTTATAATATTAGTAAAATTATTTTTAAAAAAGTTATGCCTTTTGGATTTTGTGCGGAATCGAAATCTAAGGTTGACTTAGTGATCTAAGCAATGTGTCTACTTGGCACCCAGAAAGTTCAAATCCTGGATCCGCCTCTGCTTTTGCCCCATCATAATTCTCACAAAGTAAGAGTTAAATTGCAAATTTGTAACTTTGTTTGGCTTCCATAAATCAACAATATGACAAAAATTCAGGAAAAAAAAAGAAAAAAAAGAAATTTTTAATCAATTCTAGATTAGAAGAAAACAAAAACGAACAAGCAGAGGCGACGACAACGGCTGCTTGGTGGTTTGGTTGAGGAGTAGTGGCAGCAACCACAACCACAAAGAAGAAGAAAGATATATATATATATATATTTTTTTATTTTATTTTATTTTTTTTTTATTATTTTTTTTTTAAAAAAAAGTCTAATTAAATATTTTCACATTTCATCGCGCTCAATATATGTGAATCACACTCTAATGTCATGTAAGCAAAAAATTCTCAAATAGTTAGAAGTTAGAAGGGTAGGGTGTTCAATAGGTACAAGTCTAAATTCAGGTGTTTAAGTGAATCATGCGAATAACTTTAAGTGGTTGTTGATAACTTAAGCATATTCAAAAGCAACAAATAAATAAATAACATAACAATAAACTTTAGCTTAAAATCGAAATTGAGAAGGAAAAAAAATGTAAAATGTAATTTAAAAAACTGTTAAACTTTCAGAAAACACTCAAATAGCCCAAACCCAATTATTTCCTTTCTCTCTCTTTAGAAAACTCTAACGTCTCTGTCTCTTCGTCTCTCTGCTTCAACTCCTTCAGCTCCTTCACTTTCCCCTTCAACTCCATCTCCATTGTTGCCGTCTCCATCATCTCAGCGTCAAGCTCCAATTTTAATTTCCAAAAGGTAATTTTTGTTTTCTTTTTCCTCAAAGTTAGGGTTTCATCCTTTT
The DNA here is from genome assembly GCF_019186545.1 of Solanum stenotomum. Taxonomy (NCBI): domain Eukaryota; kingdom Viridiplantae; phylum Streptophyta; class Magnoliopsida; order Solanales; family Solanaceae; genus Solanum; species Solanum stenotomum. Next base: position 10,240,542 of record NC_064288.1, on the reverse strand, counting down.
TTTTTAGTTGCTTAAGGATTGTTCTCATAGTTGATTGTGTGCGACATTGTGGTTTAAACCTGTTATCTTACAAACGAGAACTAGCCAGTGCTTTAGGTATATGATTATTTCACATATTAGTTCAAGTCGCACAACGCGTTCAATAGTATAAATTATGCTTTGTTTTATCAGTTTATTTTATCTGTATTTGCTATGGTGTGTTGTCTGAACATTAATTTTATAAGCTCAGCCTTTCATAGATAGCATGGTGATCGAAGGTGACATTGCATTGTTTGATGAGAAATACTGAATTTGGGTATTAATTTTTCAATTGCATAGAGCTATTTAGTGAAAATAGAGTATTTGTCGCTGCAATATTAACTTAACACAAGTTTTATTGGCCTTCAAATATTGGCTGAGAAAGGACCTACCTTTACTGGCAGTCCAAAGTATTACTAGTTAGTAAAAGTCCATTAAAATTCAACTTTCCTGAAATTTTTACTCTCCCTCCAATTTATTTTCCCTGTAAAATATTTCCCCTACTGCCACATTCACCATACAGAACAGGGCAGACCTTTCTCCCTCATTGTTGTTGATGCTCATATGGTCTCTCTCGCCATCATCGAGGTTTGGAGGATGATTAGGCCTTATAGGAAACACTAGACAATGTACTTGGCTTGTGGAAGTTCTATAGTAATTAGCCTAAAAAGAACTTTATAACAGAATTTTATGCATTGTTGGTTAGTTTGAGAGTATGAGTTATGGTAAGCATATAATATAGTGAGAAGGAAGTTGTGGATAGAACAATTTGTTTGTTCCAACTTCCAAGCTTATAGATCTGAGTTAAATATCATGTTCAACTTCCTTCTGATTTTGCTCATTAAGTTTTTGGTCAGGTTGTACATCCTTGTTTAGGAATATTCATTTTGTTGATCAATAGCCATTACAATTGCCAAAGAATCTTGGCCAGTAGTATCTTGCTCACCACAAAAAACCTTGTCCATCTCAACATTATTAAGTTGTACTCCTAACGTTTGACCTGTAGTTCACATCTTCCCATCAATAACATGTGCGATTTATTAATAGCTTGCTCTAATGCTTCAACAATTTCTAAATCTGATGGTTTTAGAGCTCTAACATGCCCTTGTTCATCAACACTAGTCCAGCAAATGAACTCCTTAATTGTTGTCCATAATAGACTTGCGTTGCATCAAATAAAGTCCTTGAATCGCCTATATGTTGCACATAGTTTTCACTATCTTGGACCACCTACTCACTTGCATTACCATCCCCTTTCCACCAGTTGGTTACCGCAAAAAATTCTTATGCTTTTTAGAACTAGAAGCATTTGTCTTGGCAACATGTAGATTCTTGCTTGTCTTTCTGTTTTTGTTGTAGCATTTTTAGCAACTATTTCATTTGTTTCAGCAACTGCTGAAATAATTACAATAATTGCTGAAATTACTATTGCAACTGCTATAATAATTACAACACTTGCTATAAAATAATTTTAAAAATGCAACCGTTGTTAAATCTGCAATTGTTTACCCTATTTCTTTTTGTAGTTTTGAAACTAACTTTCAAAATTATCTAAGGATAATGAATTTATTTTTGCATTATGACATTTTGATTTTATTATTTTTACATGTAGATTGTGTATCCATGATTTTTTTTAAAACTAAGTAATCATATCTCCACTATATTTCTTGTCGTATAACTTCGTACCATAACCCCTTCTCCTCATTTTTTGGCCTTTTATTCTATATATTGTGTTAATGACCTCTTTTCTTTTTTAATTTTTTTTTTATGATTTAGTTAATAATTTTATTTTTGTTTCATGTAGGGTAGATAAAATGACTCCAAGACAAAAATGAACAATTGCTACTACTACTACCAAAAAGTATAGAAGGAAAATTAGTACACAGACAAAGAGAAGAAGAAGAAAGTACCAGATTAGAAAAGTCCATAGAAGAAGTTGAAAACACAAGATTGGAAAATTCTATAAATGAAGAAAGAGAACGTGTAATAAATGCTTTTTCTACAAATGTAGAAGGAGGTGATAGAGGAGGAATAACATGATATACATATTCCAGAGAAGGAGACATTATCTATTGCTGAGCCTTCTCCGGTTAGTTCTTCAATTGATACTTTCTTTGTGAAGCCGATTAGGTATGCAAATTACAGTTTAAGTCAATGATTGATATGTATTCAGATTTCAGAGGTTCTTTACTGTTAAGTCAAAATGGTGCAAGTTTTCTGATTTTACTAGAACAAAAACTGGGAAAAAAATTTGACTTTTTATTTTCAGAAACTATTCATAACTTAAATATGTGAGTATTAGATTTTGTTGGTGTTGTTGACAATATTGGTAAAAACTTTAGTGTTGTGAAAACAATTATTTTATTTTTATGTTATTTTCAATAGATGACCTATTTATTGTAATAGATGAGTTATCTATTGCAAATGAGTCATATGTTGGAAGAAATCAAATTTTTATTTCTTTCAACATGTGCCTTGTCGGTTGAAACAAATAACCCATATATTGCAACAGATGGACCATTTATTGCAATAGACACGTCATCTAATGGAAGAAATGAAATCAATAGACTATTAATTATTCTGTTATATTTATTAAATTTATTGCTATATTTTTTTAATGATACACAAATCAATTGTATTTTTTTTTCTTATTTATAGATAAAATGACTTCCTAAAGAAAATCAAATGAATGAATCAACCTCTAGTAAATCAACTAAAAACAGTTAAAGTACAAACACTATTAGAAGAACTTGTTGAACAAGTTCTTTCACAAATAGATGATACGTTACATTTTGTAGATGTAGAGAAAGAAAATGTGGAAAGAGATAATGAAGAAAAATTAGTCAAAAGTTCTAGAAAAACTATAGAGGAGGAAGATGAAAATAAAAATGAAGAAAAGAAAATAAATGATAAAGATGATGAAAAAACGGAAAGTGATAAAGAAGATGAGAAAGGTGAAGAAAGTGATGAAGTAGATGATATTGAAAGTGGAAAAGATATTGAAGAGGAAACTGAAAAGGATGATGAAGAGGAAAGAGGATGACAATATTGATGATGATGTTGAGGTATCCATGAGCGATCGTGAACGCAGATCAAAAACCCGACATGATATTGTCAAATTTTTTAGTATTAACGAGTTTCAGGTAGGGATGTGTATAGATAATCTTACAAATTTGACGGGTGATTTTGTTGTAAATTTAGTCATAGATGTCAAATTTGATGATTTTAGAAAGACATTGAAGGATGAAAAATTGGAGGATTTCTCCAAGTCCGATTGTTTTGGATACTTTGATGTCAAAGGATAACAATGTACGCTTTCAAAATGACCATGGTGTATGATCTTCTCAAGCGCAGGATCAAATATAAGGGTGATGATGATGATGCTTTGAAGGATGAAAACAAGAAAATGGATGAAATTTGAATAAACTATTGTGGCATGTCAATTTGTTTTGGCATGAAAGAATTTGTCATAATGACTGCACTGAGATGTCATCCTCATTCTGAACCTCTTTTCAAAGTTACACCCTTAAAAAAGCTAAGAAAAACAAGACATCTAAATCAGTCAAGACTGAAAAGAAGACAAATTGTCAACCAAGACGGCCACCAAAATCAACTTAGGCAAAGAAAAAATAAATAATGAGTGAGTTGCTGACCATTGTTGGACCTAGTTATAAAGCGAATTATGTATTAGCAGATCTCAAAAAGAAAAAGGTTTTGAAGAAACACAAAAAGCGATTGTGCTTAGTTTGATTTGTGCATGTCATTTAATGGGCTAAATGCATCAACAAAGTTATAGATCTTGAATTGTTTGTGCTTATTCAGGATTTGAATGTATTCAACAATTACCCATGGGGTTATGATGGTTATTTCTTGACTGTCAAATATTTGTTGACAAAGTTATCATCAAATACAAATAATTTATATGGATTTCCTTGGGCATTCATGGTAAACTTCACCTGTTATTGAATAAATTTATTCTAATTTTTAGAATAATTATTCAATAACATAAATAAATAAAATACTAAAATTAGAGGTGAAGTATATCATGAAAGCCCAAGAAAAGCTATATAAATTTTTTTGTCTTTGATGATAACTTTGTCAACAAATATTTGACAATCAAGAAATAACTATCATAATCCTATGGGTAATTGTTGAATGCATTCAAATACTGAGCAAGCACAAACAATTCAAGATTTATGACTTTATTGATGTCGTTAGCCCATAAAATGGCCTGCAAAAACCAAACTAAGCACAATCACTTTTTGTGCTTCTTCAAAACCTTTTATTCTTGAGATCTGTTAACAAATCCTTGGCTTTATAACTGGGTCCAACAATGGTCAGTAACTCATTTTCATTATTTATTTTTCTTTGCCTTTGTGAATTTTGGTGGTTGGCAATTTGTCTTTCTTTCCGGCCTAAACTGATTTAGATGTAACTGGGTCTAACAATGGTCAACAACTCATTCTCATTATTTATTTTTCTTTGCCTTTGTGGGTTTTGGTGATTGGCAATTTGTCTTTCTTTCCAGCCTATACTGATTTAGATGTCTTGTTTTATCTTGACTTCTTAAAGGGTGTAACTTTAGAAAGAGGTTTAGAAAGAGGATAACATCTCAGTCCAGTCACTATAGCAAATTCTTTCATGCCAAAACAAATCGACATGTCACAATAGTTTATCCAAATTTCATCCATCTTCCTGTTCTCATCCTTCAAAGCATCATCACCCTTATAGTTGATCCTGCGCTTGAGAAGATTATACATCATGGTCATTTGAAAGTGTACATTGTTATCCTCCTGCAATAAAGTGTCCAAAACAGCTAGACTTAGAGAAATCCTCCAATTTTCATCCCTAAATATCTTTCTAAAATCATCAAATTTGATGTCCATGACTGATTTTACAAAAAAATCACCAGTCAAATTTGTAGGGTTAGCTATAGGCATCTTCACCTGAAACTTGTCAATACTAAAAGTTTTGACAGCATCATGTCAGACTTTTGATCTACGTTCACAATCGATACCTCAATATTATCAACTCTTCATCATCTTTTTCAGTTTCCTCTTCAACATATTTCCCACTTTCAATATCATCTCCTTTTTCACCGTCATTCTACTTTCAGTTTCTTATTTATTTTCATCTTCCTCCTCTACAGTTTTTCTAGTACTTCTAACTGATTTTTCTTTTCACATTTTCATTCTCTTTCTATATATCTACAGAATGTAAAACATTATCTGTTTGTGAAATGACTTATTCNTTGCCTTTGTGGGTTTTGGTGGTTGGCAATTTGTCTTTCTTTTCGGCCTATACTGATTTAGATGTAACTGGGTCCAACAATGGTCAGCAACTCATTCTCATTATTTATTTTTCTTTGCCTTTGTGGGTTTTGGTGGTTGGCAATTTGTCTTTCTTTCCGGCCTATACTGATTTAGATGTTTTGTTTTATCTTGACTTCTTAAAGGGTGCAACTTTAGCAAGAGGTTCAGAAAGAGGATGACATCTCAGTTTTTTATCAAAAAAAAAAGGATGACATCTCAATCCAGTCACTATAGCAAATTCTTTCATGCCAAAACAAACCGACATGTCACAATAGTTTATCCAAATTTCATTCATCTTCTTGTTCTCATCCTTCAAAGCATCAGCATCATCACCCTTATAGTTGAATCTGTGCTTGAGAAGATCATACATCATGGTCATTTAAAAATGTACATTGTTATCCTCCGGCAACAAAGTGCCAAAATAGCTAGACTTAAAGAAATCCTCCAATTTTCATCCCTAAATGTCTTTCTAAAATTTAATGTCCATGACTGATTTTACAACAAAATCACCAGTCAAATTTGTAGGGTTATCTATAGGCATCTTCACCTGAAACTTGTCAATACTAAAAGTTTTGACAACATCATGTTGGGCTTTTGATCTACGTTCACAATCGCTTATCGATACCTCAATATTATCAACTCTTCATCATATTTTTCTGTTTCCACTTTCAATATCATCTCCTTTATCACTTTCGTTTTCACCGTCATTCTACTTTCAGTTTCTTCATTATTTATTTCCTTTTCTTTATTTTCATCTTCTTTCTCTACAGTTTTTCTAGTACTTCTAACTGATTTTTCTTTTCACATTTTCATTCTCTTTCTATACATCTACAGAATGTAACACATTATCTGTTTTTGAAATGACTTATTCAACAAGTTCTTCTAATGGTAGTTGTAGTTTAGCTATTTTACTTGATTTATCAGAGGTTGATTCACTTGCTTTGTAGTTTAGCTATTTTACTTGATTTATCAGAGGTTGATTCACTTGCTTTTCTTTTGAAATTTACTTTATCTACAAATAAGAAAAAAATTACAATTGATTTGTGCATCATTAAATAAAGATAGCAACAAATTTAATAAATATAATAATCAATAGTTTACAAATTTGATTTCTTCCAACATATGATTTATGTATATTACAATAGATGAACCATATGCTGCAACAGATAAGTCATTTGTTGGAAGAAATAAAAAGAGTCTTACTGTTGATTTGATTTCTTCCAACATATGTAGCAATAGATAACTCATCTATTGCAACAAATAGACCATCTATTGAAAATAACATAACAATAAAATATTTTTTTCACAATACTAATGTTTTTATCAATAATACCAACAAAATTAAGAATACCACACAAACTATATCACTAGTTAAACAACATTGGTATCATATTTTTACCAATACACTAAGAACACCAACAAAACAAAGAATACACAGAATATGAGTTCTAAAGTTTTTCAAAACAACTACTCTTTAACAACAAGCAAGTTGAAAATTTGTAACTTTTTTTATCACCAAGTGATTATTTAGCAGATCGAAAATTTGTAGCAACAAGCAGATAGAAAAATTGTAAATCTGATGGTTTTTGAGCTCTAGCATGCCCTTGTTCATCAACTCTGGTCCAACAAATAAACTCCTTCATTGTTGTCCATAATAGACTTGCGTTGCATCAAATAAAGTCCTTGAATCGCCTATATGTTGCACATAGTTTTCACTATCTTGGACCACCATCTTACTTGCATTATCATTCCCTGTAGAACCTCTGTTTTCAATCGTTGGTTATCGCAAAAAATTCTTATGCTTTTTAGAACTAGGAGTGTTCGTCTCGGCAACATGTAGATTGTTGCTTTTGCCTTTCTGTTTTTGTTGTAGCATTTTTAGCAACTATTTCATTTGTTTCAGCAACTGCAAATAATTAGAACAATTGCTGAAATTTCTATAAAATAATTTTAAAAATGCAACAGTTGCTACATCTGCAATTGTTTACCATATTTATTTTTGTAGTTTTGAAACTAACTTTCAAACTTATCTAAGGATAATGAATTTATTTTTGCATTATCACATTTTGATTTTATTATTTTTACATGTAGATTGTGTATCCATGATTATTTTTATAACTAATAATCATATTTCCACCATATTTCTTGTTGTATAACTTCTTATCATATCTCCTTCTCCTCATTTTCTGGCTTTTTATTCTATAAGTTGTGTTAATGACTTCATTTCTTCTTTTTTTTCATTTTATGATTTAGTTAATAATTTTATTTTTGTTTCACGTAGCGTATATAAAATGACTCCAAGAAAAAAGTAAGCAACAATTGCTACTACTCCTACTAAAAAGTATGAAAGGATAATTAGTACACAAAGACAAAAAGAAGAATAAAGCACATGGTAGAAAAAATCTATAGAAGAAGAAGTAAGTACTAGATTAGATAAGTCCATAAAAGAAGTTGAAAACACAAGATTGGAAAATTCTATAGATGAAGAAAGAGAACGTGGAATAGATGTTTTTTCTACAAATGTAGAAGGAGATGATAACAACATGATATAACTATTTCAGTGGAGACGTTTTCATTGCTGAGTCTTTTCAGGTTAGTCCTTCAACTGATATTTTCTTTGTGAAGCCGATTAAGTATGCAAATTATAGTTTTGAGTCAGTGATTGATATGTATTCAAATTTAAGAGGTTCTTTATTCTTAAGTCGGAATTATGTAAGTTTTCTGATTTTAGGAAGATTTTATGAGAAAAAAAATTGAAAAAGTTCTTTCGATCTTCTATTTTCATAAACTACTTATAACTTAAATATGTGAGATCAACTTCTTCGATGTCGGATTTATAGCGATCATAAATAGGAAGTTTGGATAAATTATAGTGGCATGTTGTTTTGTTTAGGCATGAAAGAGTTTGCTATCATCATTGACTTAAATTGTCATAAGATAAATATGTATGATAATGAAAAAATGTCAACTAAGACAAAAAGGAGACGACAAGAGTTGGAAAAGAGTTGCAAGAGAAATGAGTTGATTGAGCATCTCAAAATCGAAGATATTAGTAGAGGTGTAAAAATCGTTGTGCTTACGTTATTTTGTTCATGACATTGTTTGTGGAAAAGTTTGAACACAAATATTTCAAAAAAAAAATGAATTTTGCTCTTGGACGATAGAGAAGCACTATCTATTTATTCATGGAGTTGTATTAGCTATGATATTACAATTAACCATCTATTGCAAGTGGTGAACCCCTATACGAAGATCACCAATTTTTATGATTTTTTATGGGCATTTATGGTAAAAAAAAATTCATTATTTTTTGGTGCATTCAATGTTTTGATCTCTTTTTGAGATTATTTTATGTAGTATTGGGCATTTGAGGTTGGTTTTTTCCTCCGAAAAATATAAGGTGTTTCCAGAACAAGTGTCTTCATCAAGAATTTTTGACAAATTTTGGTGATTGCTAACAATTCGGTTGAGATTAATGAGTTATTTGATTCCCCTAAGGATTCGGTAAACAACATTCTTTAATGTTAATTTAATAGACAAATGTTGAATTCTACTTCTTGTTTTGTCTTTCTGATTTTGATGTAGCATTTTTAGCAACTGGTTCATTTGTTTTAAAATAATTTTAAATATGCACTTTGCTACAGATGTATGTTAATCCTATTTCTTTTTGTAATTTTGAAACTAATTTTCAAAATTATCCAAACGGTTAATGAATTATATTATCACATTTTGATTTTATTATTTTTACATGCAGATTGTGTATCCATGGATGATTCCTACACCTAGTAAAATGGAGCTGAACTTTTTCACTAAGTTTGTACCTAAATATTAACTAAAGACGATAAAATTAAAAAGTTTGAGATGAATTGAATGATGTTGTGGCTATTAAAAGCGATAGCATAATTTTGATGTAGGAGGATCTTCTCTGAATGTCGAGAGAGCCTTTAGTGGTGTTAATGGTGAAGAATGAGAAGGAGAATTTTCTCTGAATGTTAATAGATGTATTGATGGTGTTGATTTAGAAAGAGGAAAAGGATTCAGTGATGATAGTGGTGATTTTGGAGTAGGAAGATCTTCTCTCATCGATAAGAATATTTCTTGTCCTTAAGAAACCCCATCCACTTAGAAGGATTCAATAGATTTAATTTATTGAATGCTAGAATAGAGTCTCTAGAGAAAACTATCGTCAGAATGAATGTTAGGATATAATTTTTAGAAAAATTATTGTCATAATAATGTCTAAGAGAGGTATCATTCCATCATCAAGGGTTTCTCACCCATATAATCTTGATCATGTTAAAGAAGAAAGATAAATTTCAAAGACATTGTCAAGTGTTCAAAAAAAGGCGTAGAAACATGTGAATGAGTCTATTATCAAAAAAGAATTGTGTCTGAAGTTAATCCATAGTGAAGGTAAAATTGTATTTCAACCATCTTTCTAATATTTGTCTTGTGTGATATACTTCACTTTTACACGTGAAATTCATATTTTTGTTGAATTTCACGTAAAAAGTGAAGTATATATAAAACAAGACAAATGTTAGAAAAATGGTTAGAAAACAATTTTACCTTTACTATGCATTATTTTCAGATACCAATTTTTTTCCAATAATAACCTTATTCACCCGTCTCTTTGTCATTTTTTGAACACTTCACAATACCTTTGAAATTTGTCTTTTTTTCTTTTGACATGATTAGGAGTATATGCATGAGAGATTTTTTATGATGGTCTGACACCTCTCTTAGACATTGTGACGAAATTTTTCTCTGAAGACTTTATACTTGTATTCATTGTGACGATATTTTTCTCTAAAGACTATCCTAACATTCAATAAATTTATTGAATCCTTCTTAGTGGATGAAGTTTCTTGAGGACAAGGAACATTCTCATTGATCGGAGAAGATTTTTCTATGCCAAAATCACCACTAACATCACTGAATCCTTCTTTTTCGAAATCAACATCATGAGTAAATTATCTTTCTCCTTCACCACTAAGAGTTCTCTCAATATTCGAAGAGGATTCTCGTTCATCAAAATTATGCTCAACAACTATGTTATTTCTTTTTATAGCCATAACATAACATCTTTCAAATCCATTCTGATCTTATCATCCTTAGGCACAAACTTAGTGAAAAAGTTCACCTCCATTTCACATTATGTAGAAATTATCCATGAATGCACAATCTACATGTAAAAATAATAAAATCAAAATGAGATAATATAAAAATAAATTCATTATCTATTTTGAAAGTTAGATTCAAAAGAATAAAAATTACACATATAACAACTGTGTTGCATTTTTAAAGTTATTATGTAGCAATTGCAGTAATTATTTCAGCAACTAATATTGCAACAACTGTAATAATTATTTCAGCAACTATTAACAAATGAAATAGTTGCTAAAAATGGTATAGCAAAAATAGTAGAATTCAACGTTTGACTGTTAAATTAAAGAATGATGCTTATCGAATTCTCGAAGGATCAAACAGTTCATTAATCTCAATTGATCTGTTATCAGTTGCAAAAAGCCATCGAATTTTTTTTGGTGAAGATTCCGAAAACACCTTATATAACAACCTCAAATGTCCAACACTACATAAAATAAGATTAAAACATTTGATTCACCAAAAAATAATGAAAACAATAAATATAGACTAAAATAAACTTTGTCATAAAAGCTCCTGGAAAGTCATAGATGTTGGTGGTCTTCATATAAGGCTTCACCGCTTGCAATAGATAGTTAATTGTAATATCATAGCTAATACAGTCTCATAGATAAGCAGAAAATGCTTCTCTATCGATCGAGATCAAAATCCATTTTTTTGTAATATTTGTGTTCAAATCTTTTCCACAAAGAATGCTTTGAACAAAATAAAGCAAGCACAACATTTTTTATATATATATTTTTACTAGTATCTTTGTTTTTGAGATGCTCAATCGATTCATTTCTTATGCAACTCTTTCCCATCATATCAAGAATTTTTTGTCTTAGTTGAGATTTTTTTCATCATCATACGCAGCCACCTTATGATAGTTTAAGCCAGTGATGATAGCAAACTCTTTCTTGCTAAAACAAATCGGTATGCCATTATAATTATTCAGTCTTCCTCTTTTCAATTGCTATAATTCGACATCGAAGAATTTGGTATACTTATTTGAAATTTAATATTCACATCTTTAAGTTGTAAGTAATTTTCGAGAATAGAAGATCGAAAGGACTTTTTCAATTTTTGTTCATCTAAAATCAGAAAACTTACATAATTTCGACTTAATAGTGAAAGAGTCTCTTAAATATAGACTAGATCATATTAATCATTAACTCAAAACTGTAATTTGCATACTTAATCGGCTTCACAAAGAAGATATCGAATAAAGTACTGATCGAAGAATAGTCCGCAATAAGAGATGTCTCATTCTCTAGAATAGGTATATCATGTTGTTCCTCCGCAACTCCTTCACTAAATTAAAAAAAGATTTGACTTGACCTGGTCAAACTTGTCACCAATTTCAATTCTCTCTTGTGACTTGGGTTTTCCATTTTTTGTAAAAATAAAAATCAGATTTTTCTCATGTTGTAATTCAAACTCCCGCCATTGTTATACATGTTTGTGGTTGCATTGATTAAGGAGGAGGAGAAAATGGATATCGATCAGTAAGAAGCCCATGTATTGGATATTTTAGATTGGCTAAGCCCACTAAATTCGAGGCAAATATCTCAATTTAGAGGAAGGAAGAAAAAGTTTAATTTCAAGAAGGAAAATATTTTCTTGGAAAACAATTGAGTTTTTTTGCTTATTTTGTATTGTTTGCTAAGTAAACAAGAAAATATTATTCTAAGAGCATTTAAATGCTATTTAGAAAAACACAATGGAGGCGGTATGTGATGGGGAGTGGGGGCATTGGGTTGGGTGGGAGGAGACAATAAATTTGAAATATTACCTATGTGGCATCTCGAATATCCCATAACTCCTGAATAGTCAGAGAGATCATGGAGACATCAAATATTGTCTTTCTTCAAGAAAACCCGAATATTTCATAAATTCTTGGGATATTTATAAAGAGATCATTAGATCAAGATGTAGTTGAACTCTTTTTTGTAATCAAATGCTTCAAGAAGATCCACAATTTCCTTCATTGAGATCAAGTCCAAATCATCTTAGTTCGAGAAATACATCACTAATCACGGAGAAATCTTAAGAGAGGAGAATCAAGGGATCAATAGATTTGTAGTCACAGTCTTAATGACTAAAATTCTTCTTCTTATTTGTTTTGTGATGGTAGTATATTTTCATATTTGAGAATACTTGTTGCAAACAAATTGGCATGTCCAGTGGGACCAAACTTGCCCTACATCTTTTCTCCCACAAATCAAATCTGTAAATTTGAAGCCACAAAATCGCAAAGGTGAAAGCTTCATTTTTATGGGTTCTTCAAGTCTCGTCTTTGAGTTTCATCAAGTCTACACTCCGACAAGCCATGAAGTAGGGGACAATTGTAGACATCAAAATTTTATAGGATTCTACAAGACGTGTTCAATTCCAGTTGAAACTCTATAAGACGTGTTCACTTTCAGTTAAGGTTCTTGGAGGCTACTCAACCCAAAACATTGTCCATGCCTATATAAAGACTATTATATTCACTTGAAGAGACATCTCGAATATCCCGTAAACTCTTGGGATATTCTCGCCCTTTTTTCCCTCCTAGGAGAGAAGCACATCATTAAAATATGTCAGACTCTTGACAATTAAATACTTCAAGAAGATCTTGTAGACATTGAAATTTTGTTGGACTCTACAAGACGTGTTTAATTCGAATAAGGACTCTAAAATGTGTGTTCAGTTTTAATTAGAATTCTTGGAGGTTACTCAACCCTAAACCCTAGTTTATGTCTATATAAAGGGTACTAAATTCCCTTAAAAGGCATCTCGATATATTCCACAAAAGTAATGGAATATTCATATAGAGGTCAAATCTAAATCATCCTAGTTCGAGAAATACGTTACTAACGGCCCTCGAATCATGAATAAATCTTAGAAGAGTAGAATCGAGGGAGGAACAGAATTGTACCAAGTTATGTTTCTTCTTATTTTATTGTGATTGCAATTTATTTTATGTCACTTTAAAATTTATTGCAAATAGATCTATAAATCCTTTCGTGGAGATCAAGTTTAAATCATTTTAATTCGAGAAATATGTCAGTAACGGCCTTCGAATCATGGAAAAATCTTAAGAGAGAAGAATCAAGGGAACAAACAAATTTGTACTCATATTGTTTTATCAATAAAAATATCATATTTTGTGATTGCAACTTATTCTATCACTTTAAAATCTATTGCAAACAACTTGTTTCTCTACTTCCATTAGGAAGCCATTTTCCTCAAGTGATCGGGCTTCCATATATTATACATATACAGTAAACTATTGTTAAGTATGCATGTCAAACATGCTATTAGGAATGTACAAAATCGAATTGCAAATTGAATCAAATAAAAAAAATGGCTAATGATTTGGTTTGATTTGGTTTGGTATTGGAGAAAAAAATCCGACTATACTTGGATTGGTTTGGTTTTAACTAAAAAAAGTCAATCCGAGACCAAACCAACCTAACATTATATATATAATTTTTAAAATTTATTTTATATATAAAAGTATTTACTTTGATGTAATTTCTAAATATTACTTGTATGTTTTCATAATTTTTATCCTTTAGCATATTCTTTCAAGTTTTTGGAGACTTAGAATTTTGAATGGTCCAATAAAGGTTATAGTCCATAGATATTAGTAACTCTAATAAAGCTCAATTCAAAATTAAATCAATATTAATGCTAACAAAATAAATTAATTCAACACTAAGAATGACAGTAATGTTGAATATGTGTTTTTTAGTTTTACATTGGTTTAGACATTTAAAATACATAATCTAATTTTAATTTTTCTTTAATGTTTAATATATAATTAATACTCTCTCTATTTCACAAAGAATGGTCTAGTTTGACTTGGCACGGAGTTTAAGAAAATAAAGAAGACTTTTGAATCTTGTGGTCCTAGATTAAAGTTATGTCAAATGTACAAAATTGCCCTTTAATCTTGTGGCCTTAAATATGTCATGTGGAAAGCTGAAATTAAAATGTTATCAAAAAAAGAAAGAGGTCATTCTTTTTTAAACAGACTAAGAAGCAAAGGAGGTCATTATTTTTTAAACGGAGGGAGTACTTATTAGACTTATTTTAGCATGATTTAGTACTTTTTTAAGTTATGATCATTTTCATTATGACTTATAAATTTGCAATATTTATTTTTATATGATTTCACTATTATATTTTATTGAATATTTTAGTGTCATCACTCATCTCATGTTTTGTGTTATTTTCTTATGAAATACCTTAAATAGTTGTATTTTGGTTGGACTTATAAAGAAATATTTGGAGCACAAGTTAATTATATGTTTGTATGAATACTTTATCCAAAAAATCCAAAAACCTGAAAAATCCCGAGGTTTATTAGTATGGTTTGATTTAAAAAATAAAAATTTGACATAAATGGTTTGGTTTTGTATTTGAAAAAACCCGAACGAACACGAGGTTGAAAAACTCGAAAATAAACCCGACTTTTATTAGTTTGATTTGGTTTATAAATTTAATTTTTTTACACAAATAATTTAATTTAATATTTGAAAAACCCGAACCAACCCAATCATGTACACCCCTACATGCTATGTGGGAGAGAAGCCAATACACAGTTTAATTCACATCTTGGAGTACATTATAATTACACAAAATGCAATTTGCTATTTCATTACTATAAATATAACTTTTAGCGGTAATAAATATACACATAAACAAAAAGAACAAAAGTCTTTACCGGCACTAGTTAAATGTCATTGGATCCAATATCAATATAGGTTTTAGGAACATTTACAAAAAGTGATAATTGCCACTAAAAATACATATCTAATACTCCCTCCGTCCCATTTTATGTGAGGTACTTTGACTCGGCACGGAGTTTAAGAAAGAAAGGAAGACTTTTAAAACTTGTGGTCCAAAATGAATGATAGAAATTTGTGTGGCTGTAAATCATTTCATTAAGGGTAAAATAAATATTTTATAGTCAAATTGTTACTTAATATAGAAATGTGTCATTCTTTTTGGGACTGACTAAAAAGGAAAGTAAGTCACATAAATTGGGACAGAGGGAGTAGCAATTAAGTTATTGTCGTTAATTAATTATCGCTAAAGATCATTTTTAGTCTATTGTTTATTGTAAGTTTATGACTGGGATTTGGTACGTTCAGACATTTTCGCCTGATTTTAGGGTATATATTTGGTAAAATTGTTAAATTTCATATATTTACGCATAAAATTCAGGTGAAATAATTATTTAAAAAAAATAAAATTTGAAGTCCAATAATCAAACTCGTGATTAAACACTCAAATCTACCTTAAGTTTAAATTTGAAACATAAGTTTCACATATAATATAAAAAACATTTTCAATCATTAATTTGCCAAAACAATAATAAATCTAACAAATTTATTTTGGATTATTTTCACATTGTTTTCCAAGTTTTTTCAACAATATCCTTTTATTTTCATTTTTCGTAATCATCATGAACTGATTATTTCATGTAAACCGGTTATCGTAGTAGTACTCAACCCAAGAATCAGAGGCGTATCCAAGATTTTATGGGTGACACTATTACAAAATGTTGATTTAAGATATAAATTTGATCGGTTCGACTTTTAGATTCGCTGAAAATCGTTAAAATTTTAATATTATAGGTTCAAAATATATGATTAATTAATTAAAATGTCAAAAGTACTGCTACCAATAACCACTTAGAGAGGTGTTATTTAATTTTAGAAAGAAAAATAAAACAAGATAAATATAAAATTCAAATTTATAACCTCACATACAGAGGTGCACCCAGTGATCATTGTATTATATGATACTCCAAGTATGGTTTCACATCTATATTTCAATACTTTAAAAAAAAAATTATAACACTACTATATATGATATTGAAAGGAAAGAATGAGTTCACGTAAACCCGGTAACCTCTAAGAATGACTTCAAATTAAATGCTATAAATATAGTTTGATTTAATTGTACCCTATAGATATAGCATACAAATATGATTTTTATGTTTGCTATATGTGAAAATTGCTCATAATTAAATGGGTGTCCACACCCAATGCAAATTGATGATATTTTATTTGGTGTTCGATACTTATATTGGAACCCGATTAAATTTGAATTTGTACTAAAAAATCCTGCATTAAGAGGTAAAACTCTCAAACAAAGATGACTCTATACCCGAGACTTCTAATTAAGGAAGAAAGAGCAGTTACTATACCACCATCGTTGTTGATGATAATTGCTGATTGTTATTTAGTCAAGCAAGACGGCTAGTATTTCCAATAATAAAAAAAAACAATGGCAATGACAATATTAGAAGCAGTATATTTTATACCCTACATGTGACTTTAGCTATATCCTTTGGCTTAAAAACTAAGTCATTTTTATTTATTTTTTGGTGTGGGGGAGTTATTTGAGGATCGAATTAGCATGTCAATTCAGCAGTTACATACATTACGGTTGCACCAAATAATACTTGTCATCAAATCAAACTTCACACCTTTTTCTGATGCAAATTGGGCCATCTATATACCACAACTTTTAGGAGAGTAAGTATCAAATTGGTACCGATAAGGATTGTGGTGGAGCGGTAAGTATAATTATTTCATTATCCATAACCAAGAGGTCTGGGGTGCGGAGTCGCCTTTGTTAGGGAGCCTCAATGTGGGACTTTTCGGCGTAAATCCAAATTTAATCGAGCTCTAATATGGATACCAGACACCGAGTAGAAAATCAAAAAAAAAAATCAAATTTGCTGATTATAATAATTTTAAGATAGGGAAGAGAGGACTAAAGCATGATAATTATTTATTGAGCTTTCTTTGGTGAAATAATTGAAGTGGGTATAAACTGATCGGAACATACGTCACTATTATATATTTTTAAAAAGAGATTATTAATGAGCTTCATAGATTTTCAATAATAATGAACTGGGGCAGACTTAGCATACAATTTACGAGTTCATTGGGGGCCAATAACATTTATTCAGATCTTGAAATATATTAAAAGAACTTATAAATAATAATTTAGAATTCAATAAATCAAATGGAATAAGGTAAAATCTTCCTGTGAAAAGCTAAAATTTGATTATGTCGACATAATACATAATTGCATTTTTATTTATTTTTCATTTATTTTCTTTTTCCATTTCTTATGTCTTTCCTTTTTGGTAATTTTGTAATTATTATGAGAAAGAAAAGAAAAGATATCACTGAGTTAATTCACTGAGTAATTTTGTAATTTTAAAAAAATCATGAATCTAAAGAAACTTTGTTATGCATTATGTCATTCAAAACCTATTCAAATTCTCCCACGCTGATTTTATCAACAAATATTAAGATTCAAGAACAGTGGCGGATTCAAAATTTTAAGCTTGTGGGTGCTTGCTTTTAATTTTAATATAAATTTTGAGTTAACAGTATAGTATGTGGTACTGTATTAGTGCACGACTGTTTAAATGCTATAGTTAAAAACTCCCCATTTCTAAGTAAAAAAAAGTGAATTACTTTGAGGGATTTAGCCAATCAAAATTTCTCAAAGAAAAAAGAGAAAAAAAGTGATTTTAAAAAAAAAATTCATCACAAAAATTACATACATCTAAAGAAAATTTTAAACGAAACACAAAGTATATACTTAAATTATAACTGGAGGAGAAGGAATCAAGAATCCGTATTGGAAAAAGAGAAGGAAATTTGAATAAAAAGCAAAAAAGGATAAGAAGAAAAGGAAATTTGACTAAAAAGCAAAAAAAATACATACAACAGATGGGGTTCAAACCCACACTCATCTGCTAAATAAAGCCTTAAAGTTAGTTACTAAACCAAAGCACTCATCAAGCATTTTGTTCATTGGGTGTTGATGCTTTCATATATTCATGTTATAAGAAAATTCTATATAAATTTATGAGTTTACGTCGAAGTTAATGGGTGCTCGAGCACCCGATATCTTGAACATGCATCCGCCCTTGTTCAAGAATTGAAAAACAATTATATACTATGAAAAAATATTTTAAGATGAAATAATAGTTATTACTTATTAGGAAGCATAATGAAATTGAAGGTTTTATATTTGACGAGTACATGCAAAAAATGACACTTGAATATTTTAGAAAGAGCAAATGAAATTCTAATGAAGACATTTATATTTGTAATTTATTAATTATATGAATATGATTTTTTTTTATTTGACTAAATATACAAACAAAGAAATTTGTCTATTAAACTAATGTATTAATGACTATGCAAAGCGCGGATATATTCACTAGTTAAGTATAATTAACTGTCACGACCCAAAATTCACATGTCGTGATGGCACCTATGTTCCCAACCGATAGGTAAGTCAACTCACTTACCAATCTTATATATATATAAAGCTGAAACATAAAATCGATGATGTGGCGCTCTCTAAGGCCTCTAATCCTATTTCTCTTTTTTTGTGATTTTTTGTGATTTTTCCTCATTTTAAAATACGTAAAATATTATGAATTTATATTTAATTATTTCCTCATTAAAGAAAAAACATAAAACTAACATTCATGCCCACTGAAAGTAATCAGTTGCTCGCCATTAACTTTTGAAAAAAAAAAAACAATAACTCACCATTAATGTTGCCCAAAATTTTCAAGCGGAAAAAAAACTCTTTCTCCTTCCCTATAATTAACATTTATATTTATTAATAGGTATTGATGTTATATTAGTATTAAATAGTAAACATTAGTGTTAGCACGGTTTTTTTGCCCAGAAAAACTGATTTCATTATCCTTCTCCTTCCCATATTTATTAAAAGATATTAAATGTTGCACCTCTTCAAATTCTGAGGTTTCAATAAAATGGTAGTATAAATTTAGGAATAAAGCTCCAACAGCCCCATGTGCTAGGTGAAAAACTAATGATTCTATATTTCATCAGGTAATTCTAATTATTATTTTTATTGGATAATTATATCAACAAACTTATTAGTGGTTATACATGGTTCTAGGTGATACTACGATCTCTTCTTAAGATTTTCTTATGCATGGACGTTTATTATTATGATTTCTAAGCAATATATCCTTTCTTTGATTGTTAAGTATAATTTTTGCTGAGTTTGTTCCATCATTTGCAGAAAGTGAAAAGAAAAATGTATCAACAAGCTACAACAACTATTCAAATGGACTTCTTATCAAACTACTTATCATGAGTATCTCAAATATATCTTTTTGATTATGCTTGTAGATATAATTATTTAAGTATTTATAAGATGCAATTTTATTTAATACATGTCGTATATGTGTTTTGTTTCTTTTAATTTGTTGGTTTAATTTTCTTTTTTATTCATTATTTTATGTAAAATTCTTTTCTTCTTTGTGTGTTTTCATAGATGATTACGAAAATAATAAATTGTTCATAAATAAGAACGTTGAAAGAAAACTGAACTCTCATCAGCGTATAAGCTTTAGTTTATTATTGTTTTCATTGATTTATTTCTCACAACATTTAGATATCCAAAGGCTTGATTTTAATTAGTTTTAAAAAATAATGGGAATAAAATTATATTTTCTTATACACAAAATGATTTGCTGAGAAATGAAATCAAACTTAATTTTGACATATTTAAAGTTTCANCTACTGACCAACCAAACATGAGAAAATAAGTCAAAAATCAACTTGTTTTCCAGGGAAACATTTTCTGGGAAAACATTTTCCATGGAAAACATTTTCCTTCATACCAAACACACCCTAAGTCTTTCATAAGTAGGAACTGCGGAAAGCTAAAATATCACCCATGATTTTGGTGTCATAAGTACAAGAGCTTCTAAAATACGGTACAAGTCTGAAACTAAATGACAAGTCTAAACGTAACAAATATCTTGTCTGAATACTAAAACAACAGAATAAATAATAAGATAGATGGAGATGTGGGCTACAGAACAACCAAGCAGCTCACCACAACTTCAAGATACTCCAAGCTCTGACTCAAAAAGCTCCATGATATACACTCGTATTCGAAATCGAATCTGCACCACAAAGAGTGCAACAAGTGTAGTATGAGTACGAAACTATGTGTACCCAATATATATCATAGACCGACAACGAAGAAGTAGTGACATGAGTTCACATAAGAAATCATCCTTATGCTTATGCAAGTCTATGTTATACTTACTAGTCAAGTTTCATCAATTATGGATAGTCAAATGTCACATAATGTCCAACTACCAATAAAACACATAATCAACAAGAATGAAAGATGTAATGAGATGCAATACAATGCAATGCGACACCATGAATGATATGTCTCAGATGCCAAGTACTCTCACAATCGTATATATATGATACTCCTCGGAAATACATCGAGAGTTCATGACCCATGGGGGACTCGCGAGGTCTATATACCGACACAAACGATTTCTACGTGTATGTGCGGACGATCTCAATGCACTATCATAAAATCAAACAATCCCCAGCACAGACGATCTTCACATGCCTAACTTAGAATCATAACATCTCACAATCTCCAGCACAGACGATCTCTCCAAGTGCCAACTTATATTCAATCTCAATGCATGTGACAATAGCTTAATAAAATCTAATAAAATAAAATATTATCAATTTCTAAGGAAATTTTACACAAATTTTATTGTGTTAACAAATAATTACATCATGTCCCTACTCTTTTTCAAATTACAAAAACCTCTTAAATTAGGTGAAATTTGGATACATCCCAAAACGTTCTGATACATCACGTTTCGATTTCGAATACATCACTCAACGTTTCGATACATCGCATCTTGATTTCGGATACATCACTCAATATCCCGATACATCGCGTACGTCCCAATACATAGCGTAAAGTGATGTATCTAACCGATACATCGCGTAAAGTGATGTATCCGAAAACATGAGAGCAAGAATTTTTGTAATTTTTTCAAAGGGTATGAAATTTTAAAGAATATGATAAAATAAGTTGTATGTTTAGATAATTTTTTCATTATTTAAACTGTTGGATCCAAAGTTAGTAACTGTTGCTTATGTTTTTGGTGGTTCCTAGGACTCTCGTCTCATTTTTGGTTCATATTTAGGCCTCATTTGTTTTAATTAAGATTAAAACATCTAAATCTGAATGCACATCTGAATATTAAGATATGTATTAAGATTAAGTTGTCAAAATCTGACTGCACATCTGAATATTAAGATGTAGTTTTCAGGTCTAAACACTGAATCATTAATATTGTCTGTTTTCAATTTCTACATGTGCATAATTTTATTTTATTTTTAAATTAGGAATTAAACACTATATCAACAAAAGTTATAATCCAAATCCAAGATAACTTCTTTCAAAACATTGTTTCAAGAATAAGACTATAATCCATCCCAGAAAAAAAACGATTTATTTGTTATCTCAAACAATTTTTTCTCAAGAAACAATGGTAACTTCTTCCAAAGAAGTTTACAAAACAAATAAATTGTGACAAGAAGAGTTCTTCATAAATATCAATTCACTCAAGAATATTGTATACATTACAAAAATGTTAGATAAATATTTGTGAAAGATTATGGAAACTTTACTTATTCAAAAGAAAAAATGATATTTGGTTTGAAAAGGAGAGGAAGAAACATGAAACTTGCATGGTAGAGAAGCAAGGAAGAAGAGACTTTTTTTTTTATGAAAGAACGCTTATTATTTTAATAGAGTCTGAATGATAGTAAGACTCTGTTATAGATCTGATTCATTCAGACTCATTAAGACCATTAAGAAATAATGAACTTAATGGGATAAATCTGAATGACTAAGATTCAGACCTAAAAACCAAACACACTTAATGGGCTGAATCTAAATTATTAAGATTCAAATCTCCATTAAGTGCAAATAACTGGATAGTAGTCTAGCTATGGCTCTTGAATTGTAATTACGTACTTTGGTGATTGATAAATTAAAATGTTAGTTACCTAAAAAAAGATAATTAGACATTTTGTCAACAAGTTAGCAAGTTGTTTTAAACGTCCTCTTAATGATCATAAATCATAATGTAGTGTGAAAGTAAGACTAATAATATAGGCACTTCAAATATTTTAACATCATTGAAAATTATATATTACAGTATTCCCAACAAAGTAGTAAATAATTTGTATCTTAGCAGATAGTATAGAACAACGTTGTGTCACGTCCTTTGTCTTTATGACTTCATCAACTAAGCACACATGCAACACTTGACAATTTACGCACGTTCTTGCATCATTTGCTTATGATCTTACTACGTCAAGTTAGCTAAAGACTCTACAAATCGCTAAGAGAATGGTAGAGAAAACATAAGAGAATGCTAGGCGAAGAATTGTATTGTAGAGAACTTTGATTGATTTTTCAAATTGATGCCTTTTTATTTATACTATTTACTTAGAGGCTAATATGTAAATAATAATTGTTAAATAAGTTCCTACATATTTACAAATAAGCCGCTTTTCTAAAATAAACTACACAATTAGAATATTCCAAGGACCTTCTATTAAAATCCATGAAATTCTAAAATTTTTCAAGAGATTTGTCTACATATCTCTAGAACCTTCCACTAAGGACTAGACTTCTTCCTATGTAAGCCTATCACATGGACAATTTTATGCCACGTGGTGCCTAAGTGATGCGATGGTATGGCGGGTCATTAGAGTTGTCTAACTAATTCTTTCATGCTAGTAGTCATAATATTTCTCTTGTTATTTCGTGTGCTTTGATTTTTTATTACTATATGTATATTGTTTTTTTGTACTTTAATTATTTTATTACTCCCTCCGTCCCATTTTATGTGGCACCATTTCTTTTTTGGTCAGTCCCAAAAAGAATGTCACATTTCCTTATATGGTAAGTATTTAAAGGTACAATTCCGCTTTTATCCTTGTTGGTCCCACTTAATCTTAAAAATAGTACTCCAATACATTTATGAGGAGAGAGAAAAGTGAGTCTACTTTTTAAAGGGCAATTTGAAAAACATTTCAAAGTCTTCATTTATTTCTTAAACTCCGTGCCTAATCAAATGTTGTCACATAAAATGAGACGGAGGGAGTATTTTATTATAATTACTGTTCAAGATGACTTGTTTTCACATTCATTACTTTTAAACGTTTATATTTAATCCAAAATAAACAATTTTTTTTACATGACTAAGAAGATATTAATTATTTTTTCAAATGTATCCTTATTTAAAAAACTGAGTTATTACATAATCAAGAAATTATAAATAGGTACTACCATTCAATTCAATAAAGGATAATTTGATGCAAATATTTTTTACTTTTTAGAAGTGAATGTTTTTCCATAAAAGATATGCCCAACCTAAAAACAACATTTAATATGTATTGGAGGAAGAAAGACTTCAATATTTATGGTGGTAGAGGACTAGAGGTAATTAATATCACCCAATAGAACTTCTAAAATATGTACAAATACACCGAACTAGTGCTATTATCAGGTTTCCATAATATACATTTGATAGGGTCGTTTTAATAAGTTTGGAATTTAAAGTAAAATTTTATATAGATGTATTTTTTAAAAAATTAATATATATAAATTGAATAATTATAAACTAATCTTAATATAATTCTATAAATGAGGTCTAAAGAAGTTAGATATACACAGATATATATTATGAAGTAAGAATGTAAACAAGGTAATTTTTCAATAAAAAATATATAAAAGTTAAAATATTTAAACCGGACTCAAAAATTTGAAAAGTTTTTATAATGATATCGAAATAACATTATGTTGAATTTGATAAGTTTATATAATGCTATTAAAATAATATTGATTATTTTAGTGCTTGAAATTTGAAGAAGACACTAGAATCAAATTTGATCTTTTTATAAACTCACAACAATAGCTTTTGTATAATATAGAAGGTTTGACCATTTGAGAAACTTTTGAATATTCATTCATTAATGAGAGAATAAAAATAGTGAAAGAAAAATAAAAATAAGTAAATATAAGAATAATAATATTGGTTCGTGATAATCAATAAACTATAAATGAGGCAACAAAATAGATAGTCACATAAGAAATGAATAACTCAATAATATTATTCTATTTCTCAATCATTATAACAATCTTTATATTAAATGAGCTAAAAAATTATTTTTAAATTTATCAATAAATGAAATATTTTAACAATATATATGCATCCTAGAGAAAATTGAGGAACAAAAAAAATATTGAGGCCCTAAAGTATTATTTTAAGAGGAACTTTCGCATATAGCCACTCAAAATAACCTAATTATACTCTATAGCTATAGTTTGCTAATTACGATTTGTAGCTACATGTTATAGGGAGGAGAGTGGCGAGCGAGATTGGGAGAGGGAGGAGAGAGGCGAGAGAGAGAGGGCAGAGAGTGAGAGAGAGGTGAATTGTATATGTATATCGGTTAGATAATTGTATATTATACATATGTATTTGTATATTCTGACGAGAGAGATTAAGAAAGGGAGGAGAGAGGCGAGCGAGATTGGGATAGCCGAGCGAGAGAGGACAATAATTTGTATAATTCGCAGGTACGTTTGTATAATTCACATATTTTTGTATAATTGAGTAATATAAAGTATGAAATTATACAAATATAATAAAACTCGAAATAACAAATTGATACAAACATAAACATATGAACTTTAAGCAATTATACAAAATATATTAGGGAAAAGGGTGAAAAATACCCTCAACTTTGTTTTATTGATTGACTTTACCCTTACCGTTAAAATGAAGTTAGTTTTACCCCTACCGTTACTAATTTCTCCATATATACCCCTCATTTGACGGAAAGCCCCAAATTACTCGAATTTGAAAAAATAACATTCCCTATTTTTAACCCAATGTCCCGACCCCTCTAACCTCATGACCGATTTTTTTTAACCCATTTCCCTTACCCATTCTCAAAAGAACATTTTTTAGGGCTAAAAAATTTCCAAATCCCTTCCTATAATTCAGTAGATAATCTAATTATAGATGGTCGTCGTTGAGGTGGAGAATTTTGGTGGGTTGAGCTCTTTGTACTCATCTTCCAGTTCCGATTTGGATTCGCCAATTAGCTTTGTATCGCTGAGCATTTCTCCACATGTGAATTTGAGTCCAAAAAATTCATAGCCCAGATCACTAGAACTACTTGTTGTTCGTACTTCTCCTATCTTTAAAACCACTGGGAAAATGCCAAAAGCTCCAACCCCGAATTTAGTGTAGACTGCACATGATCTCATCAACAGTGTCCTAGAAAAGAAGCAAATTGAAGAACAATGGTACTGTTGTTTTTCAATCTAAATAAAGAAAATAAAAAACTTTTTAGGAAAATGACTAAGACTTACAAATTATCATTTGATACGAAAAGATCGACAAATGTATGTGGATCCTCAACATAACTAGAGCAGAATTTTGATTTTTAGGGATAATCAAGAAGTTAACCATGTGCAAAAATTCACATCATGAAGATAACAAATCTTCATGAAGATTTTTTTTTTTAAAAAAAAACCTTCAAGAAGCCAAAATCGGGTTATGATTAGAGGGATTGGCCATGGATTTGGAGTTTTAATTTGGTATGAATTCATTTGGTTTAGCAGTTCGGGTTATGATTAAAAAAGAAAATCGGGCTATTTTAATCAAATTGGGCAATTTAAGTCAATTTGGGGCTTTCCGTCAAATGAGGGGTATATATGGTGAAATTAGTAATGGTAGGGGTAAAACTAACTTCATTTTAACGGCAAGGGCATAGTCAATCAATAAAACAAAGTTGGGGGGGGGGGGGAGGTATTTTTGACCCTTTTCCCAATATATTATACAAATTACATTATATAAATTATATCATACAAAATCCAAAAACTACACGTTTATACAAATTTTAAAAAGTTCTACATAAAAAGATTGAATGTATATGATTACAATTGAAAAACCAAAGGACATTATCATCATATACAAATACAAACAATCATATACAAATACAAATCAAACAAAGAATTGTTAGCTACGAATTATACAATTGTGACAAATTATACATATACAAACGTGGTTAATTATACAAACTTAAAGTCAGCCCAGGTAATTAATATATAATATTAATCGCGAATGATAATTATAGCTAATTATAGCTATAATAAGTAATTAAATAGAATGAATTTACTTAATCGTGTAATTTTTCCTTGGCTTTATGATTAAGACGACCTTGCATTTGACAGTGAGTGTTGCACCCAAGAACAAAGAAATGAAGAAATTAATCGTTGAAAAAAACAATAGAAAGAAATTAACAACGCTTCCAGAAAATACATAGAAGAGTATACTAGTTATACTTTTCTCTCTACAAAATTTGACCAAATAATCCCAAATATGACCACCAATCTTCTAGTAGTTCTCAATTAAAGGTGGGGAAATGACAAATGTGAAGGAAAAACAGTATTGTTGGATTTCAAACATTTATTAAAATAGATTTTATTGTTTTAATTATTAATTAATTACAGTATGCGCGTGTAATCAATATCTAAAAAAATCCGTTTCAAACTTTTGCAACATAATTTAATATTAACAACATAGGTGTTAAACGCCTGGGCCACACAAGGGATGTTTTTCAACAACAATTCAGTTTCAGCACCAACAAAAGCAACGCTCGTTTTTTCCTTTTCACAAAGAAGAATAAAATGTACTACTTCTTGTTTTAATTTGTTTCACATATTTTATTTTGATATTGAGTATAAAAAAATAAATTTTTATTTTTGAATTGTCTTAAATTTAAAATATATATATATATTTTTAATTTTGTGATCATAAATCAGTGAAATGATTGAGAATCATGAGATGTTAGGTTCAACTCTCAATGGAGACATTTTTTTAATCTTTTTTTTTACCCTCCCTAGGAGCTCCCACCCCTTCGGGTTGGAAGTGAGGGGTGCTTACCATCCGAGCAACTACCTCTTGTCAATTCTCAATGGAGACAAAAAAACACTTGGTGATCCTTCACATCTATCTTAACCTTGATTGACATAATTACCTAGGACGTATTGCTGATAGAAATGACAAGTATCTCGTATGAAAACTGATTTGAACACTACAATCATTAAAAAAAATGTCATATGAAAAAATTAAAATTAAGAAATTATTGAAAGGAAAAAAACCATTTGTACAAATAAATAGGTCAAACATTTTAATATAAATTAAATCAGTGGAAGAAAAACATATAGTAACATCAATATGAATTATATCATAGTGGTGAGATCGCTTTATTTTTAACTATGAGACTTTAAATTTGAGCGTATGAATAAAATCTTATTAGGACCATCCTTGTGCAATTCAAATTGGGAAAATTGTATGAAATAACAAACTATCAATTCAAGTTAAATGCTATAGCCATAGTTTACTTTAATTGTAATTCGCAGCAAACATCCCTTTTTTTGTCATTTGATTCGATATACAATTAGCCATTTTTGTTAGAGCAACTTTCACATATAGCAAACACAAAAAATCATATTTGTATGCTATAGTTATAGTTTGCATAATTGCGCTCCATAGCAAACATAAATATGTATATTTCGCTATACATATACAAAAGAAAGCAGTTGTATAATTTCGCTATACATACAAAAGAAAGCAATTGTATAATCTGGTTTGGTATACATTTACAAAAGATCAATTGTATAATCTGTATTTGTATAAAGCGAGAAAGAGAGAAAGACAAAAGAAAATTGGGCAGGGGAAGATCGTATTTGTATAATCATAAGTGTATAGGACGAAAATATATGCATGTGTATTTGTATATACAAATTTCTCTCGCTTTATACAAACACAATGTATACATTTGTGTTTGTATAAAGTGAGAGAGGTGAGTCAGCGAGCGAGATCTGGGAGAGTGGCGAGTGAGATCTGGGAGAGGGGAGAGAGGGAACGAAAATATATGTATATATACAATTTTCTCTCGCTTTATACAAACACAAACGCATTTTATACATTTGCGTTTTTGTATAAAGTGTGAGAGGCGAGTGAGCGAGCGAGATCTGGGNACAATTTTTTCTCGCTTTATACAAACACAAACGCATTTTATACATTTGCGTTTTTAGGCGAGGGAGAGAACGAGAGTGGCGAACAAGATTCACCAGGAGAGAGGCAAAATAACAATAGTTTGCTATGGGGTACAATTAAATCAAACTATATTTATAGCATTTAATTTGAATTAATAGTTTGTTATTATATACAATTTTTTCTTTTCGTTATACAATTAGTCATTTTATACATTTCAGTATAAAATATATAAAATGTGTTTTTATTTGTATAAAGCGAGAGAAAAGTGTATATACAAATATAAATACAAATACATATATCTTCGTCATATACACTTATAATTATACAAATACAAATCTTATTATACAAATTACAATGTATAAATAAATTTATACAAAATTGAACAATTTATATAAAATTGGATGTTTGTAGCGAACTATACAAATCAAAAACTCCATAGCAAACACAAAAATTTTCTATGGAACACAATTATGCAAATTATAGCTACCACATATAAATATGATATTTATATTTGATATATGTGAAAGTTGCTCATTCAAATTTAATCGGACTCGGATCCGAATTTAAGAAATACTTAGACCTACTAGAAAAGGAAACTTCGCCCACACCCAGGCAGCCGTATCCCGCCCCGCGTCTCAAAAATTAAAATTCATCTTCGTCAATGGTCACGCTTCCCCCTTTTATTCTTTTTCAGTTGCCTCTTCATACGCATTTCTATTTCTCCTCTCTGTCTCTCTCTCTCTTAAATTCTCTACTACTTACTATACGAGCTAGGGTTTTGATTTTTTCACACAGCAAAAATGGGGCAACAATCGCTGATCTACAGTTTCGTTGCGCGAGGAACTGTGATTCTCGCCGAATACACTGAATTCACCGGTAATTTCACAAGTATAGCTTCACAGTGCCTCCAGAAACTTCCTGCTTCCAACAACAAGTTCACCTATAACTGCGATGGCCATACTTTCAACTATCTCGTCGAAGAAGGCTTCAGTAAGTCATTTTCCTTCTCTTTTTCTCTTCACTTCTGATGTTTTTGCTAATGGATTTTCCTGATCCTGTTATCCAAGCATCTATGATTGTTTTTCTTGTTGCGCGGCTGTTTTCGTCGATTTTTGCTTACTTTCATTGTTCTGTTGATTGTTTGATTTCAAATTAGTGCTGTTTAGATCTTGTGGGATTACCGGGTAGTAATAATAAATTTTGTGCTAATTAGTTTAGTTAATGCGGAATTTTCCCTTGGATCTCAATCATTTCGGTTATTGTTTAGTATTTTTTTCCTTATTCTCCTTGTTCTGTTGCTGAGTTCGATTTGGGAATAGTCAGTCTAGACCCTAGATCTTTGTTAAATACTACTAGTATCTAGTAAGTAACAATTAATTTTCGTGGTAATTAGTTTAGCTAATGCAGAATTTTGCTCTGGATCTGCCTCATTTTGTTGCCAAGTTTTTTTCATCGTTTGCTTGTTTTTCCTGAACAACCTCTCTACCCCCAAGGTAGGAGTAAGGTATGCATACACAGGGTATTGCTGTTGTTATTGTTCTGTTGTTTGTGTTTGATTTCTGAGTAGTGCAGTCTAGATCTTAGTAGAATACTGATAAGTAATATTATATTGGTAATTGGTTTAGTTAGTGCTTAATTTTGCTTTAGATTGGTTTGATTTCATTTACAATTTTACATATACACACTCTTTCCATCTGCTTAGGCCTTGGTGGACATAGTTACCTATACTTGTCCAGGGTACCTGGTGGAATAGTCATTGAGGTACGGTCAAGCTGGCCAGGAAACCACTGTCATTTTGAATAAAGAACACGTACTTTAGTAAGATATGAAAATTTCCCTGTAATTAGCAGAGGAGAAGATATGGACTACACCTACCTTAGTAAGATATGAAAATTTCCCTGTAATTAGCAGAGAGAAGATATGGACTATAGACATCGAGGTACACTCAAACTGGTCAGGACTCAGAACACCATTTTCATTTTTAAAAAAGAAGATCTACCTAAGTAAGATATGAAAATTTCCCTGTAATTATCAGAGAAAGTAGATATGGACTGTTTTGGAAGATATCATTTTTTTGTGTAAATTTCTTGTACATCTGTCGTTATGGATGTATCATGCTAACGTCTTCAATGTAGCCTATATTTTCTTCAGTCTTTTTCTTAACAAGATTAAGTGGCAGTGTACCTTTAATTCATAAATTGTACTACTGGTTTTTCTCATTTACAGATTTTCATTTGAATTGTGAAGCAACTACACACTGCTTTTAGATTTCAACACAACAAATTCGAGCAGTAGTTTATTTTTATTCAAATTGAAGTGAACAACAAATCTGATTTGAATTGTTTCTCCTGTTTCTAGAAGAAGTTTATGCATCCTCCTTGTATTTTTGCACATCTTTCAGTCTGTGATATTTCTTCAGTCTCTGATTTGTTATTTTGAATGCTCTTTATGTCCAATTAGATGATGATTGATTACCTGACAAATAATATGTAATGCTCCGTTTATTCTGCGTCTTTTTTCATGCTGACATTGTTATACCCTCTGTACAAACAGCATACTGTGTTGTTGCTGTGGAATCTGTTGGGAGACAGATCCCAATTGCGTTTTTGGAGAGAACCAAGGAAGAGTTTACCAAGAAATATGGTGGAGGAAAGGCTGCTACAGCTGTTGCTAACAGCTTAAACAGGGAGTTCGGGTAAATTTCATTTTCTTTGTATTCTCTTCCGCTCTCCTCTATAATTGTTGGTAATACTGAAAGTGATAGATGCCTTCATTCAAAATGATAATTTACAGGCCTAAACTGAAGGAGCAGATGCAGTACTGTGTAGATCATCCAGAAGAAATCAGTAAGCTTGCAAAGGTGAAGGCTCAGGTTTCAGAAGTTAAAGGTGTGATGATGGAAAACATTGAAAAGGTAGAAAAGATATTTATTGGAATATACTGTTCTAGAGGACATATTTATGTTTTGGTCTTGGAAAAGGATTGAGAATCTGGAAGTGGATTTGATTTGTTGATGAGAACTGTGTCCTTGTAGGTTCTTGATCGTGGGGAGAAGATTGAACTTTTGGTGGATAAGACTGAGAATCTTCGCTCACAGGTTTGTAATGCAATGACCATTCAATGTCCTGTTTCTTAAATATTTGAGTCTTGTCAATGGATGAATCTCCATTCCCAGTTATATGAATAGGAGCCACAGTCAGTAAGATTCATCTTTTTTTGCCTCTTTTGACTGGTAGCACATGACAAGTACTATGTACTACTTATTTTAGCAAATTCAAAGTGGTTTGAATTGATTTACTCCCTTAGTGTACTTGAAGGTTTAGTGATTTTGCTGCGTATTCTGTTTCAAGATATTTCTAATGGTTAAGCTCAGGCCATTAGTAGAAAATTGTAGGCGGAAACTACTGTTGAGCAGTCATTTGTCTATGTTGTTTTACATTTTATATTTTGCAATTTCTTAGATAACTATACTATTCCATCCATAACACACACACCTAAAGGTTAGTGACCTCTTTAACTTTATTGGCAACTTTAGGTAGAGGTTTATTTGCTCCAGTGGGCTGGACCCCATGACCTGTTATTACATCATTACACACCTACTTGTTTCCTTTTCCTGCTACCTTCTTTCTTTCTGAACTTGTCCTTGTGTGTTATATTGTTTTCCTCTTTTGTTCTATCTGAACATGTAATATGGGAGTGAAATTGTTGTTTTATTGCAGGCACAAGATTTCAGGACACAAGGAACAACAATGAGGAGGAAGATGTGGTTGCAGAACATGAAGATCAAGCTTATAGTTTTGGGGATTATTATTGCCTTGATTCTGATCATAGTTTTGTCAGTGTGTGGTGGTTTCAAGTGTCACTAGTGCGGTTTCTCATCTTACTAGGCTGGATGTTGATTGAAAATTGTGGCACTTTTGTAGCACTGGCTTGGCAGTTCATTATAATTCTTTTCTTCTTTTATCGTGATGTCTTTTGCTCTATCTTCTCTATATCATGAGACACTTCCTGTATAGCTTGTAATGCTGAATTCTTTTGCGTATATTATTGAAAGAGTCTCCTTCCCAGTTTCACCAGACCACATACTTGATATTGTTGGTTGATTACTTGATTGGTTCTGAATTGGATAGAAAAAAAAATACTGATAATAGAGCTAGTAGAGAAGGTGTGTACTATTTTCTTTTCTGCTGGCGTCATTTTTTCTGCAACCATTTATTCTTGTTTCCTATAATTGAATTTTTAAAGCTGCATTGCCAGGAAAGTTAATAGTACTTAAATGTCAAGGATACTGTGAGGTTCCTTGTGCTAAATTCAGGATGAATGAAAGTGTTGTTTATTTCATTTCTATAATGATGAAAATAAATTGGTTATGAAACATAGGTAGTGTAAAGGAATTAACATTGAGTGAAGAATCTACAAAATATTAGAGGTTGATATAATCAATTTGTGTTATTCATATTAAATTATATGAAATAATATCTTCTTGTGATAATCCTTGAATCAATACAACAAAAAATCCAATCAAATTATATGAGTAGAGTCTACCCTTAGGATGTTTGTAAATCTTATCTCTATTTTTCTAGGATAGAGACATTGATTCTGATAGACCATATGCTTAACAAAATAATAATTAAAGTCGAATAATGAAAGCAAAATAATAAGATAAACAAAGCAGATGAAGCAATAGGTAATAAGTACAAATAAAGAATAAGATACCACACAAATGTAAAATATTACTACTAAATAACAGGTAGGACATTCCATATAAATCTTTTTGCTCTCCCATGTAAAAATACAATATCACTTTGCTATTTATCATCCTAATTCTCGACCTCCATACCATTATATTTAAGGTCATATTTTCAATAAGCTGAAGATGTGTCATATTTTGTCTTATCACTCTCCCATGTTCTCCGGTCTACCTCTACCCCTTCTAAAATCTATTATAGTCAACCTCTCACACCTCCTTATCGGTGCATCAACACCTCCTTTTCACAAGTTTGAACTATCTCAACCTCGGTTTCTCCATTTTTTTCACCATTGTCCTTTATTACTTCATTCCTAATTCTATCTTTTATTAGCGTGCCCACACATCCATATGAGCATCCTCATCTCTGCTATCTTCATATTCTAAACGTGTATGTTCTTGACTGTCAACACTTTGTTCATACAACACTATTGGTCTAACTACCATTCTGTAGAACTTCGTAACACATTCTTATCATACAGTACCCCGGACGCGAGCCTTCATTTTGTCCACCCCGCTCAAATTCAATGTGTGACGTCATTGTCAATCACTCCATTTTCTTGGATTATAGACTCAACAAACTTGAAACTACCTTTCTAGGATATGACTTGTGTACAAAGGCGGATCTAGAATTTAAATTTTATGGGTTCAATATTTAATATTCTTAGCATTGAACTAATTATATTTTAAAGTTATGAATTCATATCTTTGGTGCAATTGTAGTGGTTTTTATACACAAATTTATACTTCGCATTAGATGTATACGGTTCATATGATTCGGTACCGTAATGGTGAACCCGTCCTGTTTGTGTATCAATCTTCACTTCCAACTCCGCTTAAGGTATTATGTCACTG
Organism: Solanum stenotomum; assembly: GCF_019186545.1. Lineage (NCBI taxonomy): Eukaryota > Viridiplantae > Streptophyta > Magnoliopsida > Solanales > Solanaceae > Solanum > Solanum stenotomum. The sequence continues at coordinate 10,206,470 of NC_064288.1, read as the reverse complement.
AATTTGCACTCGAGATACTCTGTTGTAGTCCTGCTAAATCTGAAACCTTTGGATTATCGGGTATGCCTCCAAACTTTCAGCCTATCGTTAATTTCACCGCGCATCTCTTCAATCAGTAATATGTCATTTGTGAATAACACATACTATGGTACCTCCTTTTAAATATGTCGCGTTAATTCGTCCATCATTAAGAAAAAAATAAAAAATAGGCTAAGGTCTGATCCTTGATGCAACCCCATCACGGCTAGAAAATTTCTAAGTCACCCCTCACTGGTCTTATCAAGGTATTGACTTCATCATACATATCCTTAATTGTCCTAATATAAGTCCTATGTACACTTCCAGACTCTGACATTTCCACATAGCATGTATAGACACTTTATCATATATCTTTTTAGATCAACAAACTTTATGCGTAAGTCTTTACTACTATCCTCGTATTGCTTCAACAATCTCCTTACATGATCTATAATTTATGAATTCAAATTAGTTCTTGGTGATAAACACATCCCTCTTTATTCTCATCTCAACCGCTCTCTTTGAAACTTTCATTGTGTGATTTTAGCTCCCAAGTCAATATTCCAAATAAAAATTAAAATAAGAAAGAACAAACCAAGTGTTTGTACACATATTGACCAACCAAAGCAACTACTTAATAAGTAAGCATTGGTTAGATTAAGATTTGCTTTAAAGAGGAGATAATGTCGGACCTCCAAACTTTGATTTTGTCTTTTTTCCTAAAATAAAAATATCAAACTAATATCATGTATCCATGATAAACTCAAAATAACATACTCTCTGACCAATTCTACTGTCGATCTTCTAATCATTAGGTCAATTAAATTTTAATGTATCTCGCTTTTGCTTAATTGTTCTAATAGACTATATCAAAAGCAATATTTTTTTTGTCAACTTTGTCTTTCGTATATCTTCCGCCTATGACAATATTAATTATGCCTTTGATATAATAATCCTCTCGCAATTAATTCCTCCTCCTCCGTTCACTTCTAAACAACAATTTATAATGACTATTGTTGCTCCAGAGTGAGTGTGCCCAATATGTATGTTAAATCCATTTACTTTATCAAGGTTTCTCTAAGACCAGTCCATACTTTGTAAGCACTAGACACATACACCATTCCTCCTAACAATTCAGTGCTCACAGAGTTCATGATCCAGGAGAGAACAATAGCATTGCATTTCTACCATAGATCATGTAAGGAAGACTCAAACCTATCCTTTTGATAACGACCATCAACAAACCCCAATTTACTTTTACCTAACAGACTGATTTTCATAGAGCTACTCCATAATGCATAATTTTCAGGGCCAGTGAGCTTAATAGAGATCAGGGAGCTACCTTGTAGCACCCCAAGAAATTTTTGAACTAAGACTCAAACCTTTATTTGTAGTGAGTGAGATTTTTGCAAGGACTTTAAAATTTCCTGAGTGTTAAGGTCACTAGATGTAGCACCTTGAGTTCCAAAAACTACTAAATTGGAAATAGCAAAATCTGAAATTTTGCAAGTTATGCTTAAGTATGAGTTTTAGGTCGACTTCAAACGACCATAACTTCCATCTCAAGATGAGTTTGGTGTGATACCAGATATCGTAGGGAAGATCTTTGAATTATCTTTCCAACGCCACCGAGTTTGATCAGTTTCGAGTTCGTATGAGGGAGATATGTCCATTCAAAGTTGGGCTGTCTAGTTAAGGAAAGTCAAAATCGGATTTTAGAGGGGTATTTTGGTCTTTTCCTTACCCAATTAGATTTAATTCATATTTAGTAATATTTTAGGGGTCTAATCCTATTAGGTTCAGTTTTATAATCCTAGTTTACGCCTAGGGTTTTAGTTGAGAGTTCAAGAAGAGAAAAGAAGAGAAAAGAAGAGAAAAGAAGAGAAAAGAGGAGAGGATCAAGCATTCGTCGAGATTCTTGCGTCTTGTTGCTGATTTTCGCCATAGGTTTAATCCCTAAGAGGTATGTAAGCTTCCATAGTGTTGGGTTTGTTCACCCACACACCAAACATATTATTTTTAGCGAAGTTTCATTCTCAAAAAGTTGAAGGTTTAAGTTCTTGATAGGTGTTATTGAAGTTCATTCTAAATCTTGTTTTGTTGGGGTTTTGATGATTTCTTGAGATGAAAGTGATTGTTTTGAGTGGATTAGTGTGTACTTAGGTTGGGTAATTGAATCTAAGGAAAACGTGAGAAAAGAAATTGATTAAAAGAGATTTAGGGTCAGAAAACGAGAGGCGAAATTCGTCAAAATTTTACCTGGGGAGAGGCTGGCGCGGCGCGCCCTAGATGCGCCCATATGCAGTCTCTGAAGTTAGGGGCTGGCGCTCGGAACGCGTCAGGGTCGCCTACCCCCACTCCTTTTCCGTCGGTTGTCCCGTTTGAGCCCCTTTTAAGTGTACCTTCACTCCCTTTGATTCTAATCACTCTAAAACTACTTCCAAATACCTAGAAATCATTCATAACATGATCATAACCTTGAATTCATAATTCAAAATTCAAAGTAAAATTAAGAGTAATGTCTTAAGAGTTCTTCCGATCATTTAGAGAAAGTCTCTTTGAGTCTTTTTGAGGTGTCTTCTACAATTTCTAATAATTTGTTTCAAGACTCAAGTAAGTGAGCATGAGAGTTAAAAGAATGTATTCATGAGTCTACACTATCACCTAGATCTTTCATGTCATGTACCAAACTCTTGAATTCATAATTCACATTCAAGAGAGAGTTAAAGAGTAGAGTCCAAGAAAGCTTTTGAGTTCAATTGTGAATCCTTTGAGATCAACTATTGATTTAAACTAAGTTTTGAGGAAGTAAGTAAGACAATGAGAAGAGTCATATATATGAGTTCCAAATATTTTGTAGACTTTCGAGTGAAGTCGTTTATGCCCATAAATTCCGCATGAACTCCATGAGTTGAGTATCTACGAGAGGAGTAATATCTCCAAGTTCTAAGCCTTTAAGTGTTGAGTTTCTAACCCATTTGAGATTACATTCCTAATCATGAGACTATTACATGTTGCCCATGAAGTCCTTGAGTTGAATCGTTCATTCCCATAATTCCGCATGAACCCTATAAGTCGAGCAGTCTTGAGACGAGGAGTATCTTTGAGTCCTTGAGTTGAGTAGTTCATGCTCATATTTCTGCATGAACCCTCTGAGTTGAGCATTCTTGAAATTAGTAGTATCATTGAAGTACTTGAGTTCCAAGTATTGAGTTCTATATATGGTTATGGAAAACCTTGCCTTGAGTCATTCATGTCCATCATTCGACATGAACCATCTTTAAGAAGTCTTTTACAAATGTTTAAACTTTGTTTTAAGACTTAAGCTTTGAAGTTGAGTAAAAAGTAAGAGTAAAGTTGAAGTTCATTTCTTCAAAAGTATATGGGTACTATGTATTCCCAAAAGAGTTTAAAATGTTTTCACATTTAAATAAGAACGGAAAACTGAGATTTTCAAAAGAGCCTTTGAGCTAGTTTTTCAGTAAATAGCCTTTGAGCTAGTTTTTCAGTAAAGAGCTTGTGGGATAGTTTTCAGTTAAAGAGTAAATGCTTTCACAATAAAGCAAGAGAGGAAACCTTGATTTCTAAGATAGCCTTTGAGCTAATTTTTTGAGCACTAATCTCAAATCACAGAAAGAAGTATGCTTTTAAAACATAAAGAGCTAGAATATTTTGGGAGTAGTATTGAGCACCGATATGGGGGAGAGTTCAGATAACTCACAGCCCCCAAAAACCATGTAGCCATCATGGGTAGAAAAGAGTCATACTTTTTAGATGAATCCTTTTTGCATAGACTAGTGGATCCACTTAGTAGTTTAGGTCCTATACCTATGGCAAGGTATAGGATGCGCTGGCAGCGTGAGGGAGATCGCTGTATCATCACAATAGCTCTTATGTGATGGTTGTCGGTTAGAGAAACTCCCACAAAAGTTACTGTATTTTTATATACATCAGTTTATTTGTTTTTTTTACATACATCTCAGAGTTATTTATATCTTTGCATACACACAGAGTTGATAGCATGTTTTTAAACAATTTGTTTCTTTATATTGTACTTGTTTTAAATTGCTTTATATTGAAATGAGTTCAGTCATATTGAGTTGAGTATCCAGGGTTGAGTACCCTGAGTTGAATATCATATATTTGAGTTAAGTATCTTATCTCTGAGTTGAGTATCTTATCCTTGAATACTTCTGAGTTGAGTAAGTTGAGTAGTTTTGAGTATCCTTGAGTTGGGTAAGTTTGAGAAGATGTAAGTATGTTTCCTTCTTATCAAAGTTCAAGCTTATGTTTATGCTTTAGAATTCCTCTTACATGCTCGTACATTCCACATACTGAGCCATTTGGCTTGCATCTTCTCATGTGCAGACACAGGTATTCAGGATCATTAATATGAGCTTCGTTGATACATCCGAGAGTTCGAGTTATCTATGGTGAGCCTCCTTGCTTCCGGAGGATTTCATTTACCTTTTAGTTATATCAGTTGTTAGGATGTCGTGGGTTTTGTCCCGACTTCCATCTTTATCAGTTAGGGGCTTCATAAATAGTCAGTATAGTTGAGAAGTCTGTATTATTCATTTATTTTATTAAATGTTTTAAAGACTTAAGTTGCCTATTTTATGGCGAGTTGAATATCTTATTTTTATTCTAAGTTGTTCATTTGAGTTAAAGTTTTGTACAAAATTGAGTTTATGGAATGTTATTTCAGTTTTTAAGCTTTGTATGTTTGAATCAGTTTTCTGCTTGTAGTCAGCCCAGATGAGGGTTCGCTTGGGGACCAGCAATGATCTTCAAGTGCCGGCCACGTCCAGGGTGTAGGCTCGGGTCGTGACATACCTGGGGTATCGCTAGGCTTAGTGGCGGACCTACCCTTGGTCAAGGGAAAATTACGTTGTATATAGTGGTCAAATTTTAGTTCAATAAATACATAAATTGACACCTCTTGAGATAAGTTGAATGTTTAGTCTATTGGTTAGGGGCTTGCAACCACTCAATGAGGTCATGTGTTCAAGCCTTATTAGCCTCAATATAATTCTAGCAGATCTCGAACTCAAGAGACTTCAAGTTGAAGAAGAAGACGAAATTGACGAAAGAAAATCAAGGATGATTGCACTCTAACTGGGGAAGGAATCAACCAGAAAAAATGAAGCTGGAAGTGAAGTGACAAGAACAGGTTCAGATCACCTACAGAAGCTCTGATACCATGAAAGCTTCAGTAATCCATTAGATATCAATGCAAGGTCCTATATATACATGCTATTTGTGTCACTTACTAACTTCTATTGTAGTTGATGCCAACTGGCAGCCTTCTGTTAGGGAACTAATACTAACAGACTAATAACTAACTTATATTTAACAATGTACCCATATTAAAGACCTTCCCTATTTTATTTGATCGCATGAAGAACATGTTTCTATAGTCTTGTACGATATGATGATATTGGTAGGTGTCATAAAGCTATTCACCTCTTTCGACACATATTTGGTCTTGAGTGATAAAGTTAGGCAACCTCATGCTTATAGGTTTGAATGATTTGTCTATAAATACATAATTGTTCAACATGTTACAAAAAAATGATGGCAAAGAGGTCAGGGCCGGCTCACAAGATCGGAGGCCTAAAGCCAAATCTTAAAGAGATCGAGGCCCTAATATTTTGAGAAGTATTTTATTTTTTTAATCTCTTTAATAATTTTATTCTTAACTTCACTTGCCAATAAGTTTAATAATTAACTTTGTATATTATGTCCAAGGTAATGACTATGAATTTCGTCATTGCTTATTCTTCGAATATGTTCTTGCATAGCTGGATCAAATTTATTAATCATTTCAATTAGGCATAAAAAATTACTATTACTTTTTTGATAGATCTTTCCATTTGTCCCCCTAAATGCTAAATTATTTTTCCCAAGAGTTTTGACCACATCAATAATTCTTGACAATACCATTTTTCCATTGCACTTTATCTCTATCAGTTTGTTCCTGCACAACTTTATCAATTATTTTTTAATGCAATCTCATTTCTAAATCAATACACGAGCTCATATTATTAATAATATGTTCATTCTTTACTTCATGGACTTTGAACTTAACACTAATATTTCTCCACTCGTTACTACCTTCACTAGCTAGTTACTATTACAAATAATAAATGCTGTGCTAAATAATTTACAACAAAAACAATTTTTTTTCCAAATCCTTAGAATAAATTAATCATTTTCTTTCATGTTTTTCTCCGTTTACCAATTTTTGAATATAGTGTGTTGTAGAAAAATGTCGTACGTTACGTATTTATCTTGTAAAAAATTTATATCAGTCATTCTAAATGGTCCATTTTCTACTAATAGACTCAATTTTGTATCTACATTATTCCATTGACTTGGATCATATATATTTCTAGGGATTCAACTAGTTAAATTATTTAGGAGTTCTTGATATTGGGAACAATGTCACATTTTCACCAACTTCTTCTAGATTTTCTTCTTGGATATTATTATTATCATCTAACTCAATTCTGGTGACTTGTTCATTTGAAGAACATCCCCCAACATTTTTTTATTCAAAATTTTTATTATTTGTTAAGAATCTATCAAGGGCTCTTTTTCAAGATTTGTTTAATTCTTCAAGTTTTCTCTCTTTTTTGCAAAATCGAAACCATGTTTTCTTGTTGACATATTAATAACAATTTTTCAAGAAAAACTATAAAACCTCTTAAACGTTTTTTTTTCTTCAAAAAATTAATATAATTTTTTTAATAATATGTATAAGTACTTTTTTTTAAAAGGGGCCCAAAAAATATGGGCCCCAAGTGCTGGCTTTAGTGGCCCAGTGTCACGACCCGAGTCTACACCCCGGAAGCGACATGGCATACTCGACTCCGAAGGGGTCTTATACAAGCCTCATAACATTCTTGAACATAAGAACATAGGAAAATAGAGAAGAATTAAAAACTTTCATTTACAATCGAAGACATTTTCATTAAAAACCAAGCGGAAGACTTTCTGGACTTTGTCTCAAACCATCTAATACTTTGGATACAACATTGGGACTTAGCCCATACAAAAGCTTTAACAAAAACTAAAAGACATAAATGGAACATAATGAGTTTTGTCCTCGAAACTATGACGACTAAGTCTTCATCTTCAAGCACCTTAGAAACCTATTCTTCAAGCATTAAACAACAATATCTCCAAACCGTACACTTTGGTAAAAATGGAGAAGAATGGGGTTAGAACAATTAAGTACCAAGTATGGAAGCCATGCAAAAACCATGCTTAAAATAGACATTTATTTGAAAGTCATGCTTTTATGCCATTTCGGTAAAACTTCATGAACATTGCTAAAAGAGGCATAATATAAGCCACAACCAACATTCAAGTCATATTTTCACATTTGAACATAATCAACATATAGACCATTACCTTCACCTAAAGCCTTCACCTCAAGTAACCCTCAAGCTATACCTTGTGCAATGTATGGATAGCGTCCCATACTACCACCCACACTAAAGTACCACCTTAAGGTCATCAAAAGTGAACTTACCATTCATCTTTTCCACCTTTACACAATAAAGCATATAGGAGACATAAACATTACAAAAATCACATCATCACATTAAGACCAACATCTAAGACAACTCTAAGTCATACTTGTGCAATGTGCAAGTAGCATCTCATACTACTACTCACACTAAGTACTTCTTTGAAGTCACCATAGACAAGGCACATTCATATACAATAAGTCATGACAAGGAAGTAACTCATAATACAATCCAAGTATAGCATGCATCTTTACATTAGACATATAAACATATAAGTCAACATTCTTCATTAACTTCTTTTAGGACACATTCATACATTAGCCATTAAGACTTAGAGAACTCACTATGACCCTCTCAAAGCCTACTCGTGCAATGCATGAATGACATCTCATACTACCACCCACACTTCATAGAACTCCTCAAGAAACCATAATGCACATCTCATATGATGGAAATAAGCGTTTAACCGACATAGACCGTGAGAGCTAAATCATGGAATCCGGTGTCATGAAACCCCATACCGTAAAGAGGTGGTCTAGTACTTGCCTAAGGAAGACCAATAACCTAGCTTATGTGGATCCACTAGCTAGACCTATTTGGGCATATAGTTTATGAGATAGGAAGATGTTCATTGGAACTCTAGCCTAACATTGGGAGAGTTTCCATCTTACTATATCCACTTGGTGTTTAGCCTACATTCCCATAGATCATTTCATTCACATTACATTAGAGGAATGCCATTGGCCTATCGTCCCAAGTTACATCATTACACAAGGAATGAATGCTATAAGCCTATCGATCCATGGTACATTCAAGGATAGCTCTAGAGTCCTCATGAAAGGAATGCCATAAGCCTATCAATTCATGATTCCTCATTATATTCTTATACTCATGAAAGGAATGCCATAAGCATATCGATTCATGGTACATTGACTCATTAAGAAAGGAATGCCATTAGCCTATCGATTCTAGAGTCTTCATTTCATTAGATCATTTATGAAAGGAATGCCTTAGGCCTATCGATTCATATCCATTAGGTCAAGATACATTCATTACTCATATATGAAAGGAATGCCATAGCCTATCGATTCATATTCATCAAGTCAAGACACATTTATTATACATGAAAAGGATGCCTAAGCCTACTAATTCAAGAGTCAACATTCACATTACTTTCATTTGTATAAGTAAAGGATGCCTAAGCCTACCAATTCAAGATACAACAATACATAGAAGAAACCCTTCACATTCCATCACCATCATCATTCATGAGTGTCAATTGAGAATATACTATCAACCACAACACAAGTATATTTTATACATGATCATCATTCTATCATTGAAATCACATGCATATCCTTCACATCATAATCATACATAGTAATTAAACACCTCCACCTTTCAAGTGGATCAATAGCTCAAGCACAATTCTATTTCAACATGTAACTAGGTCATAACTTTCCCTTTCAAGGCCATGATCACAAATCATCAACTCACCAACAATGATATAGTTCAATAACCCAAATCAATTTAGACATATTTCATTCATAAGCCTTCATAATCATCAAACCCACTTCATAAGGGCACAATTTAGGTATTGAGAGAATTCATGGGTTCATAGAGTATTTTCATCATAAATCATCAATTAAACACTAATACAATCATAATTTGTCATTAGAAACCATTTGAAAACGTTTTATGAAAGAACCCATGAGATTGACTAAAACCCTAGATTTTTCATACTTTGAAATCACCTTTGAATTGGCTCCTTGAATGAAAAGTTAGACAACGATCCACGAAAATTCTTTGAAAACCTTGAAGATTTGACCTTGAGAGCTTGAAGTCTTCACATCCAATGGAGGTTTCTAGAGAGAGTGGGGATGAGAGGTTTTGATTTTGGAATTTTAAAATAATGAGGTCTAAAATATGTTTTAATACTTTTAATACACTTAAAATACTTTAATAAACCCAAAATAACCGTCCAAACACTTAAATAAGCAAAGGGTGAATTTACCAATCCACCCTTCACTAGGTCGCACCTTAGCAACTTTTACAGGTGCAAACCACGCCCCTCACCTACGGACCGTAGGTGGAGCTACGCCACCGTCGTGCTAGTTCGTGGTTTGGGGCTACAACTTGGTTTGGAGGCCCTTGACCTACGGAGGCCATCCACAGGGCGTGGACCCCTTCTGTAGGTCACTCCATTTTTGACAACTTTCTAGAATCAAGCGGTCTTGGGGGTTAGGCTTAGGGTCCTCCTCAAGGACTAGGGTGGTCCTTGGGGAGTCGTACCTTGACGTTTAACCCCTAAACCCCTCAACCATAGCTTGAAACAACATCAAACCACCTCAAACCTCTTGACAAACTCACACCCTTACTAGTTAGGCTCTAGTTTCACTTATTCGTTTTACGGGTTGTTACACCCAGTGGTTAAGAGGGCTTTAGAGAGGCACCATTACCCGCTCTTACGAATTTGAATGCAATTCCTTTTTTGAATCTCGAACACAAATTCAGGGGTTAAATTTTACAAATTGGAGTTGTCAACTCTTAAGGATACTTGTGGTCTCTTGGGATAATGACAGAGACATTTTTTATCCCAAAATATAATTGAGGGTATAAGTGGTCTATTTCACATAGTTTATGAATAATTTTGACTCCTTTCCCTTATTTATATGAATAAAGATTAATTCTAGTTAATCAGATGTTAGCCATGTATTTTTAATATATTACCTTGGATATTATCGTAAAATGTTTATCTATTATTATGAAGATTTGAGTACTTTAATTCAAAATTCTAAATTATTTCTTGTAAAAGATAGATAGTAATTTTAAAATCATTATAATAAATTTTGCATGTTTTGTTTTTGCAATTTTCAATATTGTTTAAGGTGAAAATAAAATCATAAAATTCTTTAGAAAGTTTAGGGGACTAAGGTAGACATTTGACTGGCCTCATCCTTGATCGGTTGATCCACCCCTATGTGAATTGTGTGTAGGGGCATATCAAGGGGTCACTGGGTTCACGTGAACCATGCTTCCCTTTCGAGATCATATATAGTAATGTTATATTTTTTTAAAAATTATTTAAATATACATGTGTAAACCTATACTCGGAGTATCATATAATGCGATGATGACTGAGTGAACCTCTCTACGTGAGGTTAGAAATTTGAATTTTATATTTATTTTGTTTTATTTTTCTTTCTAAAATTAGATAACACCTCTCTAAGTGGTTATTGGTAGCATTTTTGACATTTTAGTTTTATATATATGAATTAATTTTGGACCTATAATATTAAAATTTCAACGGTTTTCAATAATAAGAACCTAAATATCGAACCGATCAAATTTATATCTTAGATCAACCTTTTTGTAATAGTGCACCATCATCTCGAAATCCTGAATACACCTATGAATTTGTGTATCACCTCATGGACGTTTTGTTTTCAACTAGTTTTTAAAGTTTCCACCTCTTCTGTAGCTTTTATATGTCATTTATGACTTGTGGTGATGGGTGACACGATTCTTGAAGTGATTAGATGAGTTTTAGAGAAAATTTTAAATTATAGAAGTGTGATTTTTGAAAGATTTTATCAAAGTCAACGTTTTAGTTTAATGAGCTCGAAATTCTGACAATCTTAGGTTCAAAAGGTGAATTTTGATTTAGTTGGATAATTTGCGTGTATCCCCAGACATTCAAGAGTAATACGGGTCATTGGATGAATATTTGAATTTTAAGGATTGCAAAATTGACTACGGTCGATATTCGATTAAGACGAATGGTGATTTGATAATTTCAACATGTTTGAAATATATTTATGATCAATTTACACTATTGATTCGTGTTTGGGAGATCCGGATGAGTTTTGAAGGGTGATTTCAAAATTTGGGTTGTTTTGGTTGATTAATGATGCATCAGGTCTAGTTCAGCCCACCTACAATCTCAAACGCGACCGATAAAAGTGGAGTTAATATCTCAAAAGGTCATTAGTGTGGTAGGTGAGTATTTTATTTTAAAGATTTTATTGTAGTGTTCTTTTGCTAAGTGTCTTAATCCTGATATCTCTTTAATGTTATTTTTTGGTAGTGTGAAATTCATGGTAAAATGTAATAATATTTATTGTAATATTCTTCCGATAGTTGTTTTAATCTGAATATTTCTTTAATATTATTTATGATATATTCTAGATATAACATATCTTCGGTTCTTTGGTACATATATGAATTTTCCTCCATTAATTGTTCTAATAGTTTTATATCTTCCATAGATTTTATCCAATATTGTAAATATTCGTAGTTCATTTTAATCTGAATTTATTTCTAAATCATACCATTCTATTCTTTCGAAGTCTAAATCATGTAGGTCTATTTCATACCATTCTTGATTTAATATATCTTCTGATTCGTAATCATTAAATATTTTTTCCCATATTATTCTTCTTAATTCGATTATTTCTATATTTTTAAGTACATATAAGATTAAAGTTTCGTAGTTTTTTATCATTTCATCATGCATGTATGTAGTCATGTTCTTTATTATGCAGGTTTTTTATTTCAAATTATTCCTTCCTATCATATTCATAATTGATTAAATTCATATTAGATCATTATGAACTAGATTATCTTTATCATGTTTTCCTGTCACTACTAGCATCGTACTTTAGCGGATACTTTCTTCTTATCAGCGCCTCAACTTTGTTTACTCCCCTAAACGGCTTTCCTCGCCTACCGGTTTCAACATTAGGATGGCATAGTATAGAAGTTTTCTCCCTGTTTCCAGTGTGCTAATAAACTAGAAATCATGATTCAAATAATTCTAATACATAATAACTAACATAAATTTATTCAATCATATATATGATATTCAGGAATATATGAAATTAGTTCCGCATATTTTTTTGAACAATGACTATGCACTTTTCTCTTATTGGATACTATGTCATATATAATGTTTCCTCTTATTTTACTTGGGTTGTTGTACTTGAGCTGAGGGTCCTCCGGAAACAGCCTCTCTACCTCCACGAGGTAGTGGTAAGGTCTGCGTACACTTTACCCTCCCCAGACCCCACTTAGTGGGATTTTCACTCGATATGTTGTTGTTGTTGTTGTATATTTTTTGAACAATATACCTTTGCCTCTTACTTAGCCATGCTATCTGAAATATCTGACTGGATTTCAGATTTATCCATTAACTTTTAAGTATTTAGTATCTTTAAGAGAGTTTTTTGAAAGGAGAGATTTTATTTATCAGGCATTGCCTGCCTTTACAATGTTTACTACTAAGTCTATATATAGACATATTCTAAATACTTATCCTAACACGTTTTTTACACATGTCCACTACTATTTAATACTATTCATGAATAGTTCTTATTTTGTCTATCACTATCCTTTTTACGACTTATTTGCACATATTACTATCTACCACATATACTTGTCATTATTTGTACACTTATTTTGAAAGACCCATACCTACTTTATGACAACTATTATGACTTTTACATTTACATTATTTTACACATAACTTTTTCCGTTCTTATCTTTCTTGTTTTCTTCCTCGTTGATTATTCCAGCTGGACGTCTGAAATTATATTATCTTCTCCGTTGCACTTTGAATATATATGGTCCGGGTATTTATGACCAATTAGCTTGCAATATCTGATTAATAATTCTACTGAAATAAATCCTTCTTTTAGTGCTTGTGTCGTAGGTCGTTCTTCTGGCTTTGTTATGTGTAAAATAATGTAAATGTAAAAGTCATAATAGTTGTCATAAAGTAGGTATGGGTCTTTCAAAATAAGTGTACAAATAATGACAACTGTATGTGGTAGATAGTAATATGTGTCAAATAATAAGATTTCTTAGCTCTGATACGAAAAATGGTATCAGAGCTATGGATAATAAGAAACACGGTAAGAAACATACGAGTAGAAAATTAAGAAAAATAAGAAGAAAATTAAATAAATTATATCCGGAATATAAACAACTTAATATCACAAAGACTGATAATGAAAAATTAGATCAATTAATAGATAATATATCTAAAATAGAATATAAATATATTCAATATTTAAAAATACAATGAATAACAAGAATAACGAATATAGACAAAAACTTAATGAAATAATTATAGAAAAAGGACAAGAATTAGAACATAGGCAAAATAGACTTAACAATAATATATTCTCAGGAATTTGTCACAAATCTATAGTAGCACAATAAAAGACTATTTTATATCTAGAAATACAAATAAATAACTTAGAATATAAACTAGAACATAATTTATAAATGAATAAAAAAGAATACGCAATAGATGAAAAAACATATGAAAATTATGACGGATTAAAAATAAAGATAATATTTTCTAATCTAGGAAGAAGATATAAGAAAATAGGTGAAAATATAAGTTTAATGTTAGAAAAAGAAACGGTAAAACTAGAAGATAGTTTAACTGCTATGGTAAGAATAACAAAAGAAAATGAAGAAATAGATAGAAGAACGGAAATTGAAAAAATAAAACAACAAGCAAAAAAGGAAGTACAACAATTAGAAGAAGTAAAGAATACTAAAATAATAGAGCTAGAAAAAGAGCTAGCAATATTAAAAGAAATGTATGAAATTAAACAAAAAGAAAAAGAACAAAAAACAAAATTAGCAAATGAGATAATTAAATTTAAAGAAAAATTGCAATTACAAGATGAATTAGAAGAAAAAGAAGAAAATAACCAAGATAATCTACCCGAAATAAGAGTTGATGAAATAAACGATGATGATCTAGAACAACATTCGGAAACAAGTGAAACATATACGGAACTTTTAGCAAATATAGATAATACAAAGAATTTAGAAGTAAATACAGAAGACGTAGACATGGACGAAAAACCTAGCACATCAGGAGTAAAAAACCCAAAAAATTTTAATCCAAAATATTATAATAAAAATTATGAACAATATAATAAAGAAAAAACTACATGGGATAAAAGATTAAATAAAAAATGGACGCCTAAACCAATAACTGGACAACATGAATTTTTAGATTTAGACTGTGTAGCAGACATAAATAAAACAATCCAATTATGGGTAGGATACATATCAAAACAATTAATAGATAACAAGATAGTAATAGCAGAGGCACCAGGATACATAGAAAGAACAATTATAGGAACAGTAAAATTATGGCTACAAAATTTAACAAATGAAAGCTTAACAACTTTAAGAAATAATAAAAAATTTGATGGTGAAATAGCCACTACAACCATGGAAATATTATATAAATACGAAATAGCTATAAGAAATGAATTTAGTAGTATGACAACAGAGGTAGAAGAACAAAATAAAGAAAAAATCATAAATCGGAATCTAATGACAAAATTAGCAATATGTAATATGTGTTACATAGATGAATATACATGTGCATTTAGAGAATACTATTATAAAGGAACATATAGCATAGAAGAAGGTAAAGAAATAAGAAAATTATATTTTACAAAATTACCAGAACCTTTTAATTCAAAAATAATAAAAAGTTGGAATGAAGCAGAATTAACAGATACCTTAGGAGCTAGAATAAAATTCTTACAACGATGGTTTATAGAACTATGTGAAAAACATAAAGAAGAAATAAAAATGGAAAAAATATTAGTAAAAAACTTGGCATGTTGCAAAAATAAGACAGCACCCCAATTTGGTTGTACGGATAGATATTATAAAAATAAAAAGAAATATAATAAAAAATATAGATCAAAATATAAATATAAAAAACCAAGAAGAAGGTACTATGTAAAAAACTACAAAACCAAAAGACCATATAGACCAAAAAGAAAACTAACGGAATGTACTTGTTATAATTGTGGAAAATTAGGACATATAGCTAGAGATTGTAAATTACCTAAAAATCCAAAGAAAAAACAAATATCAGAAATAATAATAGACGATGAAAAATATACACAAATAGAGTACGTAGATTATGAATTAGAAAGCAATGATAGTATATATGAATTATCGGAAAATGAAATAGAAAATAGCTCAGTAATAGAATCGGATAATGAATACGATATCAATGACTGAAAAAGATATACAAATAATAACTAAAGAAAAATATCAAGATGAAGAATCGACAGAACAAAAAATAATATTTGATAATAATATATTTGAGCAAATAAAAGGAAAAGAATTAGACCTAAGTGTAGCAAAAATATTCGAAATACCAACAATAAGAAACTGGTTTAAACGACAAAAAGAAGAATATTACGTAGTAAGTCAAAGAGAACATATCATAGATTGCAAATACACTAAAGGAAAAGCTAAAATACCAATAATAAATAAACGAATAATAAATAAAGAAATACAAGATATTAAGGCTAAAAATCCAATTAAATATGTACATTTAGGAGGAACAGAAATACTAATAAAAGCATGTTTTAGAGAAGGAATAGATACACCCATAGAAATATACTTAGCAGATGATAGAATTATACAACCTATAGAAAAAAGCATAATAAGTGCGGTAAAAGGTAACCTCATATACCAAAAATTTAAATTTATAATAAGTGCTAATTACTCAGTAGCAGTAAATGACAGAAATATAGATAAATCATTAGTATTATATTGGAAAATGTCAGGAATAGAACTAGCCCCGGGAAGTAAAATATTTACAGCTAGATGTAAAAACTTATATGTTTTAACGACAAAACACAAAATAACAGCAAAAAATAAAATAAATAAAATAAAAATAGAAGATCCCTTTGAAAGAATAGTTACAGTCATAGATAAAAATGATTATAGTTATAATGAAATTGATATAGAAGAAGATTTAGAAATAGTAAAAGAAAGACTAAGCACATCGAAAAGAATAAACAATGAGATACCCCAAATATCATCAAAAATGAGTACCTCAAGGAGAATAGATAAAACCCCACTAAAATCAATGGAAGAAGACATAAAACCATATCATTACTACATCACGGGAATAATGGAACAACGAAAATATTTAATACTAATAGATACAGGACGAGAAGAAAATTATATTACAAGAGAATTAGTGACGGAAGATGAAATAATAACTATTGAACAATCATGCTCCGAACTACCAAAAGCATTAATATATACCGAAGAAACTACAGAAAAGGAAATAATCATCGGAGGAGTACCAATAGTGATAAAATTCAAAATATATCAAGGAAATGAAAATATCATCTTAGGAATAAAATGGTTAGAACAAGTAAAACCATATAATCTAGAAGACAAACAATTAACAATAAATTATGAAAATAAAAGGGTAATAATAAAAAGGACTTTAGTATGATAAAAATATGAAAATATATATACTTGCGAAGATAATAATAGAAGGATATTACAACCGATATTATACACCAATGATAGATACGGGAGCAGAAGCTAATATATGTAAATATAATTGTTTACCAGAAGATAAGTGGGAAAAATTAAAAACACCTATAGTAGTAACAGGATTTAATAATGAAGGAAGCATGATCACATATAAGGCAAAAAATATAAAAGTACAAATATGGGATAAGATATTAACTATAGAAGAAATATATAACTTTGAATTAACTACAAAAGATATGCTATTAGGAATGCCATTTTTAGAAAAATTATACCCACATATAATTACAAAAACACACTGGTGGTTCACGACACCGTGTAAACAAAAAATAGGAGCAAAAAGAGTAAATAATAAAAAACGAAAAACAACGGAATGGATAAAAGGAAGTGAAAAAATTACACAAAAATTAGAAAATATAAAAGAAGAAGACCCTAAAATAGAATTAATTATATTCTCTATAGATAAAGTAAAAATAATTCAAGATAAGTTAGAATTATTATATAGTGAGGATCCTTTACAAGGATGGGAAAAACATAAAACAAAAGTAAAAATTGAGCTAATTGATAATAACAACATAATAACCCAAAAACCATTAAAGTATAATTTTAATGATTTAACCGAATTTAAGATACATATAGAGGAATTACTAGAAAAATGATATATACAAGAAAACAATAGTAAGCATACAAGCCCGACATTTATCGTAAATAAACATAGTGAACAAAAAAGAGGAAAAAGCAGAATGGTTATTGATTATAAAAATTTAAATGCAAAAACTAAAACATATAATTATTCAATACCAAATAAAATACTAAAGATAAGACAAATACAAGGATATAATTATTTTAGCAAATTTGATTGTAAATCAGGATTTTATCACTTAAAACTAGAAGAAGAATCTAAAAAACTAACAACATTCACTGTACCACAAGGATTTTATGAATGGAATGTATTACCATTTGGATATAAAAACGCACCAGGTAGATATCAACACTTTATGGACAATTACTTTAAACAAATAGAAAATTGTGTAGTGTACATTGATGATATATTATTATATTCTAAAACACAAGATGAACATATAAGATTATTAGAAAAAATTATATACATCATAGAATATTCAGGTATAAGTCTAAGTAAAAAGAAAGCTGATATAATGAAAAATAAAATAGAATTCTTAGAAATACAAATTGATAAAAATGGAATAAAAATGCAAACACATATAGTACAAAAAATAATTAACTCAAATGAACAACTAGACACAAAAAAGAAATTACAATCATTCTTAGGACTAGTAAATCAAGTAAGAGAATACACACCAAAATTATCAGAGAATTTAAAACCACTACAACATAAATTAAAGAAAGATACAGAATATCAGTTTGATAAAAAAGACCAAATACAAATACAAAAGGTAAAATTATTATGTAAAAACTTACCTAAACTATACTTTCCAGATGAAAACAAAAAAATTACTTATATAATAGAATTAGATGCGAGTGAAAAAAGTTATGGAGGAATATTAAAATACAGGTATGATGACACTACGATAGAACATCATTGCAGGTATTATTCAGGAACATTTAATAATACAGAAATAAAATGAAAAATAAATAGAAAAGAATTATATTCAGTATATAAGTGTTTATTATCATTTGAACCATATATTGTATATAACAAATTTATTATAAGAACAGATAATACACAAGTAAAATGGTGGCTAACAAGAAAAATACAAGATTCGGTAACAACAAAAGAAATAAGGAGATTGGTATTAAATATATTAAATTTCACATTTACAATTGAAGTAATAAAAACTGATAAGAATGTTATTGCAGATTACTTATCAAGACAAAGCTACTCAGACTGAGAACGAAAATACAATGGAAGAGATACTCAAAGCCATAACTACACTTTGTATAAAAGTGGATAGTATGGACAACGAGATACAAAAGCTAAAGACTAATGAAGATAATATGAAGTCTAAAGCTAGTCAGCAGCATGACTATAAAAATGCGGAGCTACGTCGATCGGAAGACGGAAAAAATCCAGAGCTAAAAGGAGACGATGGGAAACTCCTTAAAACCCATAATGTTTGTTTAAATACAGCGGCAGGTACAAGCAAACAAGTTAGCGATAAACAACACAAAAATGCTAACTTAAACCAGCTATTCGCAAAACCATTTACCCAAAAGACACCTAGACATATGTCCATAGAACCACAAACATCTACATACGCAGATAGTTTGCAAAATCAAAATGAGAAAAAGACATATAACTACATCACACGAACCTATATTGAAAATATCCACAAAATCCAAACCTATTTAAACCGCAACCCCAGATCAACTACAAAAGAATTAAACCAGGATTATTTGACACAAAAGTTACAAGGATATAACAAGTTAATTGCACAACCGAAAACTAACGCTAATTTAGTAAGAACATGTTACAACTACGGACTGTTAAATATCGTATACACATACGACGGAGAGGAAGTTAGTGGAATACCAGAACTACACAAAACATTTGTCACATACAAAAGAGTTACGAAAGGAAATTTATTTTATATAAAATTTTATACAGCACCAGTGGAGATATTATACGAGGAAATAAAACCTCCAATACAGGTTATCAAGATAGGATTAACTAAAGATATGATTATACCCGAGGATATCGGACATGCAAAATGGAGATACCAAATTTTTATGCCAACAAAAGGATAATTGGTATATCAACGATTATACAAGAGCTAGCGAATAATTATTTAAATGGAAACGCTATATGGAGCTACTATGCAAAAGACCAGCTAATGATTTATTCCAATTCAAGGGAGCTAAGGAAAGCAGATATGAATGAAGTCCAAAGATGGATTTTATCACTACTAAAGCCAGAAGAACGACCTACGACACGAGCACTAAAAGAAGGATTTATTTCAGCAGAATTATTAACCAGATATTGCAAGCTAATTGGTCATAAATACCCGGACCATATATGTTCAAGTGCAACGGAGAAGATAATATAATTTCAGACGTCCAGCTGGAATAATCAACGAGGAAGAAAACAAGAAAGATAAGAACGGAAAAAGTTATGTGTAAAATAATGTAAATGTAGAAGTCATAATAGTTGTCATAAAGTAGGTATGAGTCTTTCAAAATAAGTGTACAAATAATGACAAGTGTATGTGGTAGATAGTAATATGTGCAAATAAGTCGTAAAGAGGATAGTGATAGACAAAATAAGAACTATTCATGAATAGTAGTAAATAGTAGTGGACATGTGTAAAAAACGTGTTAGGATAAGTATTTAGAATAGTAAATTTGTATGTCTATATATAGACTTAGTAGTAAACATTGTAAAGGCAGGCAATGCCTGATAAATAAAAACACTCCTTTCAAAAAACTCTCTTAAAGATACTAAATACTTAAAAGTTAATGGATAAAGATATTTCAGATAGCATGGCTAAGCAAGAGGCAAAGGTATATTATTCAAAAAATAGGCGGAACTAATTTCATATATTCCTGAATATCATATATATGATTGAATAAATTTATGTTAGTTATTATGTATTAGAATTATTTGAATCATGATTTCTAGTTTATTAGCACACTGGAAACAGGGAGAAAACTTCTAAACTATGCCATCCTAATGTTGAAATCGGTAGGCGAGGAAAGCCGTTTAGGGGAGTAAACAAAGTTGAGGCGCTGATAAGAAGAAAGTATCCGCTAAAGTACGATGCTAGTAGTGACAGGAAATCATGATAAAGATAATCTAGTTCATAATGATCTAATATGAATTTAATCAATTATGAATATGATAGGAATGAATAATTTGAAATAAAAAACCTGCATAATAAAGAACTTGACTACATACATGCATGATAAAATGATAAAAAACTACGAAACTTTAATCTTATATGTACTTAAAAATATAGAAATAATCGAATTAAGAAGAATAATATGGGAAAAAATATTTAATGATTACGAATCAGAAGATATATTAAATCAAAAATGGTATGAAATAGACCTACATGATTTAGACTTCGAAAGAATAGAATGGTATGATTTAGAAATAAATTCAGATTAAAATGAACTACGAATATTTACAATATTGGATAAAATCTATGGAAGATATAAAACTATTAGAACAATTAATGGAGGAAAATTCATAGATGTACCAAAGAACCGAAGATATGTTATATCTAGAATATATCATAAATAATATTAAAGAAATATTCAGATTAAAACAACTATCGGAAGAATATTACAATAAATATTATTACATTTTACCATGAATTTCACACTACCAAAAAATAACATTAAAGAGATATCAAGATTAAGACACTTAGCAAAAGAACACTACAATAAAATCTTTAAAATAAAATACTCACCTACCACACTACCATCTATCACACTACCACTTTCATGAATCCCCCAACTACCAGTTCCGCTACGAAAAATTGACAATTTATCTAACAAAGTCATTAAACTTTATTTTGTATCAATAAAATCACTCAACTTAAGCTTTTGTATCAAAAAAATCATTTAACTATATTTTATCATTAAAAAGTCAAGCTTTACAATTTTTTGGTCCATATTCCCTGTTGTCACCTGACAACAATTGAATTCCATTCATCGTTCAATATTATTATGTTAATCACTTTGTTTTTGGTCAAAATGGCATCCAAAAGATCCAATTCCATAGCCATTTTATTTTTCCTTATAAACTTCTGCATAGTTGATTCATGGAATAAAATTCGTGCACGTCGCCCTGTAAAACTTCAATTTCTTACTTCCATGACATAATCTATAACGGTGAATGTCAAAAAGGCAACATCTGGGAGCTCCAGCTAGCAGGAAAAGTTTTTGGCTCGTCAAAATTATTTTGGAGATTTAGTTGTATTTGATGATCCAATTACTTTGGATAATTAATACTAACATTCATTCAAATCCAGTTGGAAGAGCATAAATTCTATAAGCCTTATATATTTTTAATAATAAATTTAGTTGAATGATTTTATTGATATAAAGATCTAAATTGAGTGATTTTATTGATATAAAACAAAGTTTAATGACTTTACTAGATAAATTGTTAGAGTTGAGCGACCTTTTAAGATATTAACTCGATAAATGTGCTTCAACGAAGGACTAGTCACATCCGCATCTACGAGAGTCGGGGATTTTCAGTGATTCAGTTTCTGTGATGGGATTTTGATAGAAATGATGTCACACTCGTGGAACTCATCTGCACCTGCAGGATGTTAAATTGCAATTTATATATATAATAAAGAAAAACATAAACAAGGTAATATGATACCTCTCTGGGATCTCCATTCTTTTTTCTCCTTTCCAGTCATAAACATGTATTCAAATTGATTTCTAGTTTTATATTAGACTTAAAAGGTATATAAACTATTTAATTTGAGGGTATTTCTAATTACATAGCAACAGTTCGTACGAATCAATACAATAGAAAATATACAATCCATACGTTCAACTAGATATCTAATATAAAAGGGAAAATGCATAAGTACCCCAGCCTATGCCCAAAATCCCTGAGACACACCTAACATTTACTAAGGTCCTATTACACCCCCTCCCCCCCGAACATATTTTTTGGTTAATTTTTTACCACTTTTCGACTTACGTGGCTGAGTCCATGACTTCACCTATGTTAGGCGCGTGGGTGCAGTTTTTAGATAGCACTGACCAATAAAAATTGGCCATGTGTTAAAATAAACTTGAAAAAAAAATATTAACTCAATTGTCTTCTTCTTTATTATTGTTTTTCATGTTTGGAAAAAAAAACCCTCCATTATCATAAGTTAAATTGCTCCTTTCTTCGAAAAGCTATCAAAATAAAATCAAGAAAAAACTAACCTTTGAACTCAACCACGATTCTTGATGACTTAGAAGTAGGGGTGTACATAGGTCGGTTTGGTTTGGTTTTTCATTAAAAAAAATCTAAACCAATTATGTCGGTTTATTAAATCTAAATACCAAATCAAACCACGCAAAGTCGGTTTTTTTGGTTTCAGTTTTAGTCGATTCTTTCGGGTTTTTTTCGGTTTTTTACAACTTAAAGGTGTTTGAAAAAGAGATCAAATATATTTTCACCTACTTGTGTGATAAGCTAAACTTAAGAAACGTTAAATGAATAGAAATTTTCGTAAAGATGGTAAAATTCACATGAGTACAAAATATTTTTTTTTGAAATATCAACGTTCATTATGGTAAATTAATAAGATTAAAGAATACACTCAAACTGAATACAAAACGAAATATTTACAAAGTAAATTGTTAACTTCAAATTTGAAAACTATAACAATATAATTGTAACTTCGAATCTTAATACAAAATAAAATATTTACAAATTTTGCAAGCCCAAGTTCGAAATAAAATATATAAATATTGAAAACTATAAACTAGCTAAAATATATTAACAAAGTAGATTATAAGTAATATTTTTTTTATCTATAAATAAAATAAAATTATATATATAATATTTACAAAATTTTACAAGCCCAAATTTGAAATAAAATATATAAACATTGAAAGCTATACACTAACTAAAAATATATTAACAAAGTAGATTATAAGTAATATTTTTCTTATCTATAAATAAAATAAAATTATATATATAATATTTACAAAATTTTACAAGCCCAAATTTGAAATAAAATATATAAACATTGAAAGCTATAAACTAACTAAAAATATATTCACAAAGTAGATTATAAGTAATATTTTTTTATCTATAAATAAAATAAAATTATATATATAATATTTACAAAATTTTACAAGCCCAAATTTGAAATAAAATATATAAACATTGAAAACTATAAACTAACTAAAAATATATTAACAAAGTAGATTATAAATAAATTTTTTTATCTATAAATAAAATAAAATTATATATATAATATTTACAAAATTTTACAAGCCCAAATTTGAAATAAAATATATAAACATTGAAATCTATAAACTAACTAAAAATATATTAACAAAGTAGATTATAAATAATATTTTTATCTAAAACATAAAGTGATAGCTTTTTGAAATTTTGGGAAGTGTAAAAGCTACTTTTGAACTGATAGCTTACTTTTTAGAAAGTTGAAAAAGTGGGGCCCAACGCGTGTTGAACAAAGCTTTCAACCTATCTCATTTATATTGCCACGTAAGTCGAAAAGTGGTAAAAAATTAATTAAAAAATAAGTTCGGGGGGTAATAGGACCTTAGTAAAAGTTAGGTGTGTCTCAGGGATTTTGGGCATAGGCTGGGGGGTACTTATGCATTTTCCCAATATAAAATTATAATGGGTAAATAATAGAACTAATCATATAATTATCAAATCAACATATTCTTTCGTCCACCAAATGCATCTAAGCCTCTCAAAGAATCATGTTAGTAAATGTCTTCTGAATCAATCAGAGCATATGCAAGTAATTGTATATGACCTGTTCATATAACAAAATTATACTCAACATACGCAGAAAAAAAAAGCAATATTTTAAAAAAAAATGAAACATACCTCATGGATCCAAGCAATTACGTTTATTGGATTTATGATTTTTTTTTCTTCCGTAAGAAATGAAAATAGGAAAATTTTCCAACGGCTGGCCAGATATACATGAATTGAGAAGGACTATTCCAAAACAATGTGAACTGAAAGGAGAATGCAACAATGGATTACTAAGCGACAGACACGTTTTGATCAGAGCATCATGTTTGGAGGATTATGTAAACTTGCTGTCGAAGCCGGCCTACTACTTACTACACAGGGGATGGACATATACAATGAGAACTTTGAAGTGGGATCCAATGTTTTATCCAGAGGAAGAACGTCCACGGCTATTGCATGGATATCTTTTCCATCACTACCTCCAAACTTCTTCGTGAAGGAGGTAGTTTTCTCACTAGCGGCAGCAGTGGGAAAGCCTCTACAAGTGGATCTGGTGACAAAAATCAAACAAGACCAAGCTGCGCAAAAGTGAAAGTGGAGGTTGATCTGCTTCGTGAATTCCCAAAACGGATTAACGTGGGGATGAGAAAGAAATCAGGTGAGGTTAGCGAGAAGTGGATTCGGATTAAGTATGACTATGTCCCTAAACATTGTAAAAGCTGTAAAATACAAGGACATAATGAGGCGGAATGTTTCGTAGTACATCCGGAGCTATATCCCAAAAAAGATAAGGAGAAATAGGAATCAAAAAGAGGGGAATGGAGAAACTAAGGAAGGGGACCAGACACTCAAGTCTCTCAAAGCGGTGGAACAAATCAAGAACACAAAACACGGAGAAGTGCAAGAGCTAAACAACAAAAATGGAGGGGGATGGCGAGTACATGGCAGAGGCAGACCAAAACAAGTTTGGAACAGGAAAAACATACAACATGAAAAGGTGGGGATCAACACTGAAAATAAATTTGGGGCCTTGAATGAGCGGGAAGACATGGGGAAACACAACAAGAATCACAAGATAAGGGGGAAGAGGACAATACAAAGAAGTGGGTAGTGGAGGCCTTTAAGGACACAATGAATACATCAAGGGGGAGCGAGACAAAGTATAAGGTGAAACAAAATGTAATGGAGAGTAGCAATAGTATAGAAACAATCATCAATGCTATTCAATTGGACTCAACACAAAAGAATAAGAGATTGGAAGTGGTGAACCAGAACGAGGAGGAAGGGGATGCCAGAAGTAGCAATAATGAAACACACATGAATTCCATTGTGGAACACATTAAAGGAGCTGAAAATGAAGGGGAATCGGGGCCAATAAAACGTATCACGGACTTGGAAGCTATAACAGAAGAGGAAAACAGAGGAGGAGGGAGAGGGAAGAGGACACAAAAGTAGAAGAAAACATAGAAAGAATGGCACGGGAGGGTGATCTATCACCCAGACATAGAAGACTGATGGAAAGCAGTGCCAAAAGGGGGAAACAAAATCAACCTTCACTTCCATTACAAGTGAAACAAAGAGCAATAGGGATAGGTTGGAAGAAGTTTCGCAATGATTGGAAGGCGATCTTTTGGAACATTAGGTCTGTAAAATCTCAGAAGGCATTTGAGTGACTAAGAGATCTAAATAGAAAGCATAAGTACAATTTTATAGCTCTTATGGAACAATACAAAAAAAAGCTGGGTATGGAAAATGCGTACTGTAATTGTGCATCTAAGATATGGGTATTCTGAGAAGATGATTGGAAAGGTGAAGTATTTAGGGACAGTGGGCAACACCTTACAGTGAAAATTAGCAAAAGTAATGTGGAAATCCTGATTACGGCTGTATATGCAAGATGTGATGCTCTTGAGAGACTAGAGCTTTGGGAAGAACTAGAACAACTTGCTAAGGATAATACCCTCCCGTGGATTATGGGTGGAGACTTTAATGTGATACTAAATGAAGAGGAGAAGTAAGGGGGATTGGATTTCACACAATTTGAAGCAATGGATTTTAGTTAATGCATAAAAAAATTGGGATTTGATAGAATTGAAATACTCAGGTAACAAGTTTACATGATGGAATGGTAGAATTGAAAGAGAATGCATTTTCAAGAGATTAGATAGAGTGTTTGTCAACTAGGAGTTTCATAACATGTTCCCAACTAGTGAAGTTCAACATCTAGTAAGACAAAGATCAGATCACGCCCCACTTCACATAGAATGCAGTATTGAGAAATAGCCAACAGTGAAGTCTTTTAAGTTTCTCAATTTTTGGGTAAAACATCCCAAGTTCATGAAACTTATTGAGGACAACTGGAGGATTGATTTTGTGGGGAACCCTTTTACTGAGTTTCAGGCTAAAATAAAGAAACTAAAAAGAGTGCTAGCAAGTTGGAGCAAAGAAACATTTGGGGATATTTTCCACCAGATTATGACACTGGAATACATAGTAAGGGTCAAGGAGATACAACTAGTGGTAAGTCCAACACCGGAAAATAGGGAGGAGCTGAAGTTGGTTGAAGCAGAGCTGAAAAAATTCCTCTACGTGGAAGAGGAATTCTGGAAACAAAAGGCCGACATGAGATGGTTCCAAGATGGGGATAGAAATACGAGATTTTTCCACAATTACGTAAAAGGAAGAAGGAAAAAATTACGCCTAACTGAGATTCAAACGACAGAAGGCGATACCATCAACACAAGCGAGAATATTGGAGCTGAGGTTGTGGCCTTCTTTGAGAAACAATTCAAAGAAGATCAAACATCGGGGGATGAATGAATGCTCGATGTAATCCCAAAATTGATTACAAAGGAGCAGAATGAAGAGATGACAAGACTGTCTGGAATGGAAGAAGTTAAAAAAGTGGTGTTTGAATTAAATAGAGCTAGTACGAGTAGGCTAGATGGATTTTCTGGGATGTTCTTCCAATCATGTTGGGAAATCATAGGGGAGGATGTAACTACAATGGTAAGGTATTTTTCCTGTGGACAGCAGCTACCTAGATTTATTACGCATACCAATTTGGTATTATTACTAAAGAAGGAAAATGTGAGAAGTCTAACAGATCTGCGGCCCGTGAGTCTATGCACTTTTGCAAGCAAAATCATATCAAGGGTGTTGTATGATAGAATCTCTAATACTCTGCAAGGCATAATTTTGAAAAACCAATTTGACTTCGTAAATGGGAGAAACAATAGCTTAGGAGATTATTAGGGATATCAATCTTAGGAGGAAACATCACAATGTGGTGGTTAAACTGGACATGGCAAAAAGTTTCTTGGGTTTTCCTGACCAAGGTTTTAAGAAGATTTGGTTACTCAGAAGTGGTGATTGATATGGTGTGGAGACTGATTTCCAATAACTGGTACTCGATATTAGTTAATGGAAAACCCTTTGGCTTTTTCCAATCTTCCAGAGGATTAAAGCAATGAGATCCCTTATCTCCAACTTTATTCATTATTGCAGCAGAAGTGTTGGCAAGAGGTTTGAACAAACTATTGGGTTTTGGGCCTTTTTCCCTTCCTATGTGGATAAATAAAAGTCCAAGGTTTTGGGTCTTCCTTCCTTTCCTTTGTGGATAAATTTAGCCCCAATTTGACTTGCCCACTTTTGGCCATAAG
This sequence comes from Solanum stenotomum, assembly GCF_019186545.1. Taxonomy (NCBI): domain Eukaryota; kingdom Viridiplantae; phylum Streptophyta; class Magnoliopsida; order Solanales; family Solanaceae; genus Solanum; species Solanum stenotomum. The sequence continues at coordinate 10,178,505 of NC_064288.1, read as the reverse complement.
CCCAATATTATGATGCATATGTAAGACTTTATTTTAGGTCTTATTTGTAGAGAATCACAAGAGATTGAGAACAACCATATAGAGAGAAAAGTGAGAAAGTGCAGATTTTCGCACAAACCCTAGCAACCAATTTCAAATCGTGATTCCCACTTCGTTTCCTGTCCGATTGAGCTGATTTTTGGACAACTTGTTTCTTTCAACTTACTATATGATTGGGAACTAAGAGAGGGTGATTTGGAGTACTGTAGCTCCAAATTTTATCCCGTGAACAGTAGTTGCGGGTTTGGTGTTTTTGCTTATTTCATTTCTCTAGTTTTTTGGTGCTATCTTGTAGTTTTGTTGCTCATTATTTGGCACTTTGTTGGTGGCCATTTCGGAGAACACTTTTGTAACTCTTGTTGATTATAGTGGAGCTTTGACCTTGTGGTTTTTACTCTTCACACCGAAAAGGTTTTCCACGTTAAACTTTGGTGTCTCGTGTGCTGATTTATTTTCTTGCTTAGTTGATTTGTTTACTACCCAAACTGTTTTATTCTTGCATTATTTTGTCTTTTCTTGGTTCAAATAGAAGGAAAGGTTTTGACTTGGGTTTTCTTCCGTTATCGCCCTATCACACACATTTATTTTGTGCTTGCCTTTACCAACAAAGTGGTATCAGAGCGTTGATTGTTGTTGATTAACTATTTGAATGATGTAGTCAAATATGAGCAAGATGATTTGTTTGAATGGTAGTAATTATCATACTCTAAAGGCAATATGAAAGATCTTTTATTTGTCAAAAAATGCATCTTCTTGTGTTTGCTTCTAATAAACCCGAATCTATGAATGATGAGGATTGGGAATTTTAGAATTTACAGGTTTGTGGCTATATTAGACAATGGGTTGAAGATAATGTTAGAAATCACATTGTGAATGAGACACATGCCAAAAGTTTGTGGGACAAGCTCGAAACACTTTATGCTTCAAAGACTGACAACAATAAATTGTTTTTGTTGAAATAATTGATGAACATCAGGTATAAAAAGGGTACTTCTATTTCTGATCATATTAATGATTTTCAGGGTGTTCTTGACTAGCTGTTCGGAATGAGTGTAAAATTCGATGAAGAAATTCAGGGACTATGGCTTCTTAATACTCTGCTAGACTCTTTTGAAACTCTTCGAGTTTCTTTGACTAATTCTGCCCCAGTGGTGTTGTGATCATGGAATATGCTAAAAGTGGTGTCTTGAATGAACAGATGAGAAGAAGATCTCAAGGCTCATCTTCTTCTAGTTGACACTCCGATGTTTTGGTTACTGAAGATAGGGGGAGAAACAAGTTTAGAGGTCAAAATGACAGAGATAAAAGTAGAGGAAAGTCAAAGTCTAGATTCAAGAATGTTACATGTGACTATTGCCACAAAAATGGGCATATCAAGAAATATTGTTTCAGGTACAAAAGAGATATGAAATAGCAAAAGAAAGTAGGCGATACTGAAAATTGTGTTGCGGTTGTTGCTAACGATGACCTTCTTGTTTTTTATGATGAAAATGTTGTTAATCTTGTTTGCGATGAGTCTAGCTGGTTTGTGGATTCTGGTGCTACTTCTCATGTCACGACTAGGAAGGAATTATTTTCTTCTTATACTCCAGGTAATTTTGGGATGTTGAAAATGGGTAATGATCATGAAGTTGCAGTTCTTGGTATTGGGACAGTTTTTTTGGAAAGTAACAATGGTTCCAAACTAGTTCTCAATAATGTCAAGCATGCTCTAGATGTTCGCTTGAATTTAATTTCTGTTGGATACCTTGATGATGAGGGTTATGTTAATACCCTTGGTGCTGGCCAGTGGAAGCTTACAAAAGGTTTGATGGTGGTAGCCCGTGGTGACAAGTTGTCTAACTTGTATGTTTTTCAGGGCTCCATTCTCAGAGGCTTAGTAAATGTGATGGAGAATGATACTTCATCATTGTTATGACATAGAAGATTGAGTCATATGAGAAGGAAGGGGATGGACAATTTGGCTAAGAAGAATTTGTTTTTTGGAGTGAAACAAGCAAACTTAAACACGTGTGTTCATTGCTTTGCCAGTAAACAGAAAAGAGTTTATTTTCAAAGTCACCCGCTTTCAAGAAAGCTTGATTTGCTGGAGTTGGTACATTCTGATTTTTGTGGTCCTTTTAAGGTAAAATCTCACGGTGGTGCACTTTACTTTGTGACTTTTATTGATGATCATTCGTGCAAACTTTGGGTATTCTCTTTGAAGTTCAAGGATCAAGTACTTGATGTGTTCAAGCATTTTTAGGCCTTGATTGAGAGACAGACAGGGAAGAAATTGAAATGATCCATTTTGATAGTGGTGGTGAGTATATTGGTCTTTTTGATAGATATTGCAGAGAGCAGGATATTCGGCATCAGAAAACTCCTCCGAATACTCCTCAACTAAATGGTTTAGCAGAGAGGATGAATAGAACTCTTGTTGAGAGGGTTAGATGTATGCTTTCAGATGCTAAGCTGCCAGATTCCTTTTGGGCAGAAGCACTTAATACTGCTGCATATGTTATCAATTTATCTCCTACTGTTGCTTTGAATGGTGATGTTCCTGAAATGTTTCTTATGATTATCTTAAAGTTTTTGGGTGTAAAGCCTTTGTGCATGTTCCTAAGGATGAGAGGTCAAAGTTGGATGTTAAAACTAGGCAATGTATTTTTGTTGGTTATGGTCAAGGTGAATTTGTCTATCGTTTCTTTGATCCAGTTGAGAAGAAACTTGTTAAAAGCCGTGATGTTGTGTTCTTTGAAGACCAAACAATTGAAGATCTTGACAAGGTTGAGGAAGTTGATTCTCAGAACAGTAAGAGCCTAGTTGATGTTGATCCAGTTTCTTTGACTATTCCACCAGATGAAAATCTTCAAAATGATGAAAATCAAGTTGATATTGAAGATTGTGATCATATTCAGAATGACCAGTATGCCGTTGATGCTACAGTGCAAGACGATGCAGTTGGTCAGCAACCAACTATTATTGATGCTCCCGAGAGTTCTCTCAGAAGATCTACTAGAGAGAAAATACCTTCATCTCGGTATTCTCCTAATGTGTTTGTACTCTTGATTGACGGGGGAGAACTAGAGAGTCTCGATGAGGCCATGGAAAGTGAAGAAAAAGAAATGTGGTTTGGTGCTTTGGATGATGAAATGAAGTAGCTACATGATAATCATACCTTTGATTTGGTTATGTTACCTAAAGATCGAAAAGCTTTGAAAACACGTGGGTTGTTAGGGTGAAACATGAAGATGGTAACCCAGTTCCAAGGTACAAGGCTAGATTAATTGTGAAGGGTTTTAACCAGAAAGAGGGAATTGATTCTGATGAGATATTCTCTCCATTTATGAAAATGTCATACATCCGTGTGGTTCTAGGCTTGGCTGCAAGCCTGGACTTAGAGGTTGAACAGATGGATGTTAAAACTGTTTTTCTCCATGGTGACTTGGATGAAGAAATTTATATGGAGCAGCCAGAAAGCTTTGAAGTCAAGGGAAAAGAGAATTATGTTTGCAAGTTGAAGAAGAGCTTGTATGGTCTAAAATAAGCTCCCAGACAATAGTACATGAAGTTTGGTTCTTTTATGAGTCAGCAGGGCTTCAAGAAGACTTCTTCAGACCATTGTGTTTTTGTGCAAAAATTCTCTGATGATTACTTTATTATCGTTTTGATTTATGTTGATGACATGCTTGTTGTTGGTCATAATACTTGCAGGATTAAAATGTTGAAACAAGAATTGAATAAGTCTTTTGCAATGAAAGACTTGGGACCAACAAGACAGATTCTTGGCATGCAGATTGTCCGTGATAGAGATGCCAAGAAATTGTGGTTTTCACAGGAGAAGAACATTCAGAAAGTATTTCATAGATTTAATATGGACAAAGATAAGGTTATCAGTACACCTTTAGCTATGCATTTCAAATTGAGTACTAGACATTGTCCTTCCAGTGATGGTGAGAATGAAGATATGAAGAAAGTTCCTAATGCTTCAGTTGTTGGTAGTTTGATGTATGCAATGGTGTGTACAAGACCAGATATTGCTCATGCTATTGGTATTGTTAGGCGGTTTCTTTCTAATCTGGGAAGAGAGCATTGGAATGTTGTAAAGTGGATTATGAGATATCTTTGTGGCACTTCTAGTCTGAGTTTGTGTTTTGGTACAGGGAATCCTATGCTTTGTGGTTATACTGATTCAGACATGGCCGGTGATGTTGATACTCGTAAGTCTACTTCAGGCTACTTGATTACTTTTGCAGGTGGAGCTGTGTCTTGGCAATCTAGGTTGCAAAAATGTGTTACTTTATCTACTACAGAGGCTAAGCTTATTGCAGCTGTTGAAGCTTGCAAAGAGTTGATCTGGATGAAGAGATTTTTGGGGGAACTTAGTTGTGCTCAAGAGAGGTATGTGCTTTATTGTGACAATCAAAGTGCTATTCATCTTGGAAAGAATTCTACATTTCACGGTCGGTCTAAACACGTTGATGTGAGGTATCATTGGATTCGAGATGTGTTGGATTCTAAGTTTCTTGAACTTGAGAAAATCCATACCAATGATAATGGATCCGACATCATGACTAAAGATTTGCCAAGAGGGAAGTTTGAAGAATGTTGCTTGATCGACGGGATGATGGTTTCCTCCACATAGTCGGTAGTGGGAGAATTGTTGGGTTTTGGGCCTTTTTTCCTTCCTATGTGGATAAATAAAAGTTCAAAGTTTTGGGTCTTCCTTCCTTTCCTTTGTGGATAAATTTAGCCCAAATTTGACGAGCCCACTTTTTTCCATAAGCCCAATATTATGGTGCATATGTAAGACTTTTATTTAGATCTTATTTGTAGAGAATCACAAGAGATTTAGAGAAGCCATATAGAGAGAAAAGTGAGAAAGTGCAGATTTTCGCACAAGCCCTAGCAACCAATTTCAAATCGCGATTCCCGCTTCGTTTCCTATCCGATTGAGCTGATTTTTGGACATCTTGTTCCTTTCAACTTAATATTTGATTGGGAATTAAGAGAGGGTGATTTGGAGTTGTATAGCTCCAGATTTTAGCTCATGAATAGTAGCTGCGGGTTTGGTGTTTTTGCTTCTTTCATTTTTCTAGTTTTTTGGTGCTATCTTGTAGTTGTGTTGCTCATTGTTTGGCACTTTGTTGGTGGCCATTTTGGAGAACACTTTTGTAACTCTTGTTGATTATAGTGGAGCTTTGGCCTTGTGGTTTTTACTCTTCACACTGAAGTGGTTTTCCACGTTAATGTAACATCTCGCACCTAGAAACAACTAGAAAGAGTTAAAATCTGAAAATATTGATTTTTGGAAAGATTAAGGAAATCTGGAAAATTATGTCCAAGTTAAGAAAGTGAGTTTTTGCCATTTTCAAACGGCCCTAACTCCTAGCTCAGGATGAGCTAGGAGAAGTTCTTGAGATGGTTGTAAAGCCCTTGGATATATCTTTCCAACGCCGCCGAGTTTGAGAAAACCCGACATCGTATGAGTGAGAGATGCCTTTCGAAAGTTGGGCTGTCGGATTGAGGAAAGTCCCAATTCGAATTTAGGGAAGGGCAAAGTAGTCTTTCCTCTAAGTTATTTCCTAATTTGATTTTAGGGGTTTATTGGGGTAAAAACAAAACCTAAATCAGTTTTGGAAAATTAAAGAACGCTTAGGGCTTGGGAAAGACAGAAAGGAAGAAAGAGCAGGAGAAACAGGCAAGAATTAGTCAAGCTTGCGAGTTAAATTCGTCGGGGTTGATCCCTATTAAGGTATGTGAGATCTTTTCGTGTTGGGTTAGTTCACCCACACACCAACTTGTTTCAATCCATTGGTTTTGCGTTGTGTACACGTTGAAGAAGTGAGGTTCTTGAAGAACAAATTGTAGAATTCTTGTTGGTTGAGTTGTAGATGCTTGGGGGTGAGTTGATTTATGTTTATGGGTTGTTTTTCGAGTTAGATTGGTTGTATATTGAGGGTACAATTGATCCTAAGTGTTTAGGGAAAGAATCATGGAAGTTAGGGGAGTTTAGAGATGAAAAACGGAAGAGAGAAGTCGGAAGTCACTGGGCAAAAAGGGTTGGGCGTCGCGTCTACCAGAGAGCCACAAAAAGTTCTCTGAAGTTTGGCCTCTAACGTGTCGCGCCAGTTTGAGGGCTGGCGCCTCTCATAGCGCCAGGGACACCAGTTTTCCCCATTCGTTCCCCACCTTTCGTACTTGTTCCTAAGCGATGAATCTATGTTTTCTAGTTGTTTCCAACACTCTAAGGTACATCTAAACATCATGAAATCATCTGTAAACATGAGATCATGAACCTTGAATCCATAATCCAATTCAAGGAAAGTTAAGATCAAAGTCAAAGAAGTTAAGAGTCAAGTTTAGAAGTTAAGAAGCAAGTCAAAGCAAAGTTTTATAAAGTTTTCAAGAGACTTCGTTAAACGTTTAAACTTCGTTTTAAGGCTCAAGTTTCAAGTAAAGTAAAGAGTAAAGAGTTGAGTTCATTTCTCAAAAGTTATTAGGGAACTAAGTATTCCCAAAGAAGTTTATAAATGTTTTCACATTTGAGCAAGAAAGGAACTATGATTTCCAAAAGAGCCTTTGGGTTGGTTTTTCAGTAAAGGGAACATCGATTCCGAAAGAGCCTTTGGGCTAAACTTTGAGCAATTATCTCAAACTAAAGAAAGAGGTGTTTAAAACACATATGAGCTAAAGTGTATTTTGGGAGTAGTATTGAGCACCAAATTGGAGACGCGAGTTCATATTAACTCAACTCTTCATAAGAACCATATAGCTAAACATGGGATTTAATGGGTCATACTTTTTAGATGATCATGTAAGTTAAGCTATTGGATCCACTAAGTTAAGTAGGGTCTAATATCACGGCAAGATTTAGGTTAGTCCTTGGGCAACGTGAGGTAAAACATTGTATCATCACTTGGGCTCAGAGTGGTGGTTGTCGGTTAGAGAATCTCCCACAAAAGTTATATTACTTTTATATATAAGTAAAGTTAAGTTTTTTATTGCGTTATCTTTAACGAACTAAGTTGTTTATACTGTTTTACAAGATTTATATATATATATATATATATATATTGAGTTCTTACATTGAGTTCAGTTATTCATGAGTTGTACAGAGCCGAGGTAAGTGTTCATTCTTACTCCTTTTAAGCTTAAGTTGTTGTTTAGCATTCCAACTCGCATACTCGTACATTAAATGTACTGATGCCAGTTGACCTGAATCTTATTATGATGCAAACACAAGTAACCAGGATCAGCATCCAGTGCGTTGTTGATCTAGTCGAGCACTCCAGAGTTAGTGGTGAGCCTCCTTGCATTCTGTAGGACTCTTTTATTAGCTTTCTAGTTTTTCTTTATTAGGATGTTGTCCGATCTGTTCCAAAATCCATCTCAGTATTATAGAGGCTTCATAGACAGTTAGACAGTAGTTATGAGTCTCTCATCTATGTATTTGCAGATACTTTGTTTTGAGACAGAAGTTGCCAATTTGGCAAAGAGGTTATCATTTAAACTATTACATGAGTCTATTTTGTTGAGTTAAGTCTTCCACTGATTTAAGTAAGCCATGCCAAGGGTTCACTTCGGGACAACAATGGTCTTCAAGTTCCAGTCTCGCCTAAGTTGTAGGCTCGGGGCGTGACAAACCTGGTATCAGAGCATAGAGTTCAAGAGTCCTAGGGAGTCTATGAAGTTGTGTCTGTAGAGTCCTATTTATCGGTGTGAAGCGCGCCACATCTATAATTAGGAGGCTACAACATTTAGGAAATTCTTCACCTCATTCATATCTATTTCGTGTGTTNAACTCAACTCTCCATAAGAACCATGTAGCCAAACATGGGATTTAATGGGTCATAATTTTTAGATGATCATGTAAGTTAAGCTATTGGATCCACTAAGTTAAGTAAGGTCTAATATCACAGCAAGATATAGGTTAGTCCTTGGGCAACGTGAGGTAAAATATTGTATCATCACTTGGGCTCAGAGTGGTGGTTGTCGGTTAGAGAATCTCCCACAAAAGTTATATTACTTTTATATATAAGTAAAGTTGAGTTTTTTATTGCGTTATCTTTAACGAACTAAGTTGTTTATACTATTTTACAAGATTTATAGATATATATATATATATATATATATTGCATGTGTCTTATTACTTTATATTGAGTTCAGTTATTCATGAGTTGTACAGAGCCGAGGTAAGTGTTCATTCTTCCTCCTTTTAAGCTTAAGTTGTTGTTTAGCATTCAAACTCGCATACTCGTACATTAAATGTACTAATGCCAGTTGACCTGCATCTTATTATGATACAGACACAAGTAACCAGGATCAGCATCCAGTGCGCTGTTGATCTAGTCGAGCACTCCAGAGTTAGTGGTGAGCCTCCTTGCATTCCGTAGGACTCTTTTATTCGCTTTCTAGTTTTTCTTTATTAGGATGTTGTCCGATCTGTCCCAAAATCCATCTCAGTATTATAGAGGCTTCATAGACAGTTAGACAGTAGTTATGAGTCTCTCATCTATGTATTTGCAGATACTTTGTTTTGAGACAGAAGTTGCCAATTTGGCTAAGAGGTTATCATTTAAACTATTACATGAGTCTATTTTGTTGAGTTAAGTCTTCCACTGATTTAAGTAAGCCATGCCAAGGGTTCACTTCGGGACAACAATGGTCTTCAAGTTCCAGTCTCGCCTAAGTTGTAGGCTCGGGGCGTGACAAACCTGGTATCAGAGCATAGAGTTCAAGAGTCCTAGGGAGTCTATGAAGTTGTGTCTGTAGAGTCCTATTTATCGGTGTGAAGCGCGCCACATCTATAATTAGGAGGCTACAACATTTAGGAAATTCTTCACCTCATTCATATCTATTTCGTGTGTTAGAGTATATCCCTAAAAGTTTCTCTCGAATTTGTGCTTGTGCTGTTTCAGAGAACCATGCCTCCACGAAGAGCAGCACGAGGTCGTCTAGCTAAGAGATATGTTAAACCACAAGAGCAAGGGGTACCTAATGCACCAAATATCCAACCTCAGGCGAGGTCACTAATGCCGAATTTCGTGAGGCTATCTGGATGCTGAGCCAAGATGTGACTAACCTGGTTGGGCATCCAAGAGGACCAAGGCAAGATAAGGCTGACACTTCGAGGATTCACGAATTCTTGAGAATGAATCCTGCAAGTTTCACTGGTTCGGTCACTACTGAGGATCCAAAAAATTTTGTTGAGAAACTGAAGAAGGTTTTTGAGGTGATGCATGTTGCTAACGCTAGAAGGGTTGAACTAATTGCATATCAACTGAAGGATGTTGTTAGAGCATGGTTCGATCTGTGGAAGGGGGGCAGATCTGAGAATGCACCACCTGCTAGTTGGGCTTGTTTCGAAGAAGCCTTCTTGGGGAGTTTCTTTCCCCGAGAATTGAAGGAGGCTAAGGTACGAGAATTTCTTACACTGAAACAGGATTCCTTGAGTGTGCATGAGTATGGGTTGAAGTTCACCCAGCTGTCTCGCTATGCTCCTGAAATGGTTAAGGACATGATGAGCAGAATGAGCTTGTTTGTTGCTGGTTTGGGTCGTTTATCGAGTCAAGAGGGCAGGGCTGCGATGCTGATAGGCGACATGGACATTTTGAGGCTGATGGTTTATGTGCAGATGGTTGAAGAGAAAAAGTTGAGGGACAGGGAAGAGTATAGAAGCAAGAAAACTAAGACTGGGAATGAGTTTGGGTAGTAGAAGGGCAGTGTGAATCGTTCATCCTTTCAGAAGCAAAAGGGGCCAGCACCATCATCTGCTAGTGCACCTGCATCCAGAAACAGAGGTGACTATAATGGCCAGAATTCACAAGACTTCAGGGCTAGACCATTATAGTCCCGAGGTAGTGTTGCACCAGGAGGTAGTTTGACTCCTACATGTGCTAGGTGTGGTAGAACCCACCCAGGTAAATGTCGTGATGGCCAGACATGTTGTTTTAAGTGTGGAAAAGAGGGTCACTTCATGAAGGAGTGCCCTAAGAATAGGCAAGGTAGTGGAAATCCGGGCAATAGAGCCCAATCTTCATCAGTTATGCCACCAGACAGGGCGGCACCTAGATGAGCTAATTCTGGTATTGGCGGAGGAGCAAACCGCCTCTATGCAATCACCAGTCGCCATGAGCAAGAGAACTCTCCAGATGTTGTCACTGGTATGCTCAAAGTCTTTTCTTTTGATGTTTATGCTTTGGTAGGCCCAGAAGCAAGTTTGTCTTTTGCAACTCCTTATGTTGCAAATAAGTTTGAGGTTCTTCTTGAGAAACTGTGTGAACCCTTCTGTGTTTCTACACCTGTTGGGGAGTCTATTTTAGCTGAGTGAGTCCATCGTGATTGTCATTTCCATCAATCACAAAGACACCATGGTTGATCTAGTTGAGCTAGACATGGTAGATTTTGATGTCATTCTAGGTATGGACTGACTTCATGCCTGTTATGCCTCCATAGATTGCAGAACTCGAGTTGTCAAGTTTTAGATTCCTAATGATCCTGTCATAGAGTGGAGTAGTAGTTCATCAGTGCCTAAGGGTCGTTTCATTTCGTACCTTAAGGCGAGAAAATTAGTTTCAAAAGGGTGTATCTATCACTTAGTCCGAGCTAATGACTCTAGTGTTAAGGTACCTCACATTCAATCACTTCCTATAGTAAGAGAGTTTGCAGAAGTCTTTCCTGATGATCTACTTGGAGTCCCTCCTAAGAGAGAAATAGACTTCGGCCTAGCCATCATTCCAGATACTCATCCTATTTTTATTCCGCAATATAGAATGGCACCAACAGAGTTGAAAGAGTTGAAGGAGTAGTTGAAAGATCTCCTAGATAAAGGTTTCATTCGACCAAGTGTTTCACTTTGGGGCGCTCCGGTCTTATTCGTGAGAAAGAAAGATGGTTTCCTTAGAATGTGTATTGACTACCGTCAGTTGAATAAGGTCACCATCAAGAATAAATATCCTCTTCCAAGGATAGATAATTTATTTGATCAACTTCAGGGTGCCACCTGTTTTTTGAAAATTGACATTAGATCAGGCTACCATCAATTGAAAGTTAGGGAATGCGACATTCCAAAGACAGCATTTAGGACTAGATATGGTCATTATGAATTTTTGGTCATGCCCTTTGGTTTGACCAATGCACCAGCAACGTTCATGGATCTTATGAACAGAGTCTTCAAACCTTATTTAGATATATTTGTCATCATCTTCATTGATGACATACTAATCTATCAAGGAATGAAGAAGATCATGTTAGTCATCTCATAATAGTTCTTCAGACCTTGAAAGATAAGGAGTTGTATGCCAAGTTCTCTAAGTGTGAGTTTTGGCTTGAGTTTGTGGCATTCTTGGCCTATATTATTTCCGGTGATGGTATTAAAGTTGATACTCAGAAAATTGAGGCAGTGCAGAATTGGCCTAGACCCACATCTCCAACTGATATTAGGAGTTTCTTGGGCTTGGATAGTTATTATAGGAGATTTGTTGAGGGTTTCTCGTCCATTTCGTCTCCTTTGACGAAGTTAACTCAGAAAACAACGAAGTTTCAATGGTCTGAAGCTTGTGAGAAAAGCTTTCTGGAATTGAAGAAGAAGTTGACTAGTGCCCCAGTTTTGACCTTACCAGAGGGTACTCAAGGTTTTGTGGTGTATTGTGATGCATCCAGAGTTGGTTTAGGTTGTGTGTTAATGCAGAATGGCAAGGTGATAGCTTATGCCTCCAGACAGTTGAAGGTTCATGAGAAGAATTATCAAACCCATGACTTAGAGTTGGCTGTTGTAGTTTTTGCCTTGAAGATTTGGCGACACTACCTGTATGGTGTTCATGTTGAAATATTTACTGATCACAAGAACTTGCAATATGTGTTCACTCAGAAAGAGCTCAATCTCAGACAGAGGAGGTGGTTGGAATTACTCAAGGATTATGACATGAGTATTATTTACCACTCAGGTAAGGCTAATGTGGTTGCTGATGCTTTAAGCAGGTTATCTATGAGTAGTACCACCTATGTTGAGGAAGAAAATAGGGAGTTAGCCAAAGATATGCATAGACTTGCACGCTTAGGAGTCCGACTGATGGATTCCACATAAGGAGGAATAGTAGTGACAAATTGGGCTGAATCATCACTAGTGTCAGAAGTGAAAGAAAAGCAAGACCAAGATCAAATTTTGCTAGACTTAAAGGAAAATGTTCATAAGAAAAGAGTATTAGCCTTTGAACAAGGGGGAGATGGTGTATTGAGATATCAAGGTAGATTGTGCGTACCTATGGTGGATGGACTCCAAGAGAGGATCATGAAGGAAGCTCATAACTCCAAATATTTCATTCATCCGGGTTCCACAAAGATGTATCACGATTTGAGAGAAGTGTATTGGTGGAATGGTATGAAGAAGGGCATTGCAGAGTTTGTTGCTAAGTGTCCAAATTGCCAGCAAGTGAAAGTCGAACACCAAAGGCCCGGTGGTTTGGCGCAGAATATAGAACTTCCAGAATGGAAGTGGGAGATGATTAATATGGATTTCATCACAGGTTTGCCAAGGTCTCGCAGACAACATGATTCTATATGGGTGATTGTCGATAGAATGACAAAATCAGTTTGACGGTAAAGACTACCCATTCGGCAGAAGATTATGCCAGGTTACACATTCAGGAGGTGGTAAGACTTTATGGAGTTCTAGTCTCCATTATTTCAGATAGAGGTGCCCAATTTACTGCACAGTTCTGGAAATCTTTTCAGAAAGGTTTGGGTTCAAAGGTTAACTTGAGTACTGCCTTTCATCCCCAGACAGATGGGCAAGCAGAACGCACCATTCAGACATTAGAAGACATGTTGAGGGCTTGTGTGATTGATTTCAAGGGAAATTGGGATGATCACCTACCTCTCATTGAGTTTGCTTACAACAACAGTTTTCACTCTAACATCCAAATGGCTCTATATGAAACTCTTTATGAGAGAAGATGCAGATCTCCTATTGGATGGTTTGAAGTTGGTGAAGTAGGGTTGATATGACCAGATTTGGTTCACCAAGCCATGGAAAAGGTGAAGGTGATTCAAGAGAGGCTGAAAATGACACAGAGTCGTCAAAAATCCTACACAGATATTAGGAGAAGGCCATTAGAGTTCGAAGTAGATGATTGGGTGTATCTGAAGGTTTCACCCATGAAGGGTGTTATGAGGTTTGGTAAGAAGGGGAAACTTAGTCCCCGGTATATTGGACCTTATCGCATAGTCAAGAGGATTGGCAGTGTAGCTTATGAGTTGGAGCTACCACAAGAGTTAGCAGCGGTGTATCCGGTATTCCACATCTCCATGTTGAAGAAGTGCATGGGAAATCCTTCATTGATAGTGCAAACTAAAAATGTTGAGATTAAGGATAACTTATCTTATGAGGAGATTCCGGTTCAGATTTTAGATCGCCAAGTCCGCAAGTTGAGGACAAAAGAAGTTACATCAGTCAAGGTCCTTTGGAGGAATCAATTTGTTGAAGAAGCTACTTGGGAAGCTGAAGAAGATATGAAAAGGCGATATCCACATCTCTTTGAATCCGGAGAAGATGCGAATCAAGGTACTAATTCTCTTCTTAGTACTTCTTGAATTATTGAGTAAGCATGTTGTTACTTGATGTTGTTTGTTTAGTGTTGAACTTGATGTTACCACTCTTAGCTTAGTGCAATAAAGATCATTCGAGGACGAATGTTCCCAAGGAGGAGATATTGTAACATCTCGCATCTAGAAACGACTAGAAAGAGTTAAAATCTGAAAATATTGATTTTTGGAAAGATTAAGGAAATCAGGAAAATTATGTCTAAGTTAAGAAAGTGAGTTTTTGCCATTTTCAAACGGCCATAACTCCTAGATCAGGATGAGTTAGGAGCAGTTCTTGAGATGGTTGGAGATACCTTGGAGATATCTTTCCAAAGCCGCCAAGTTTGCTAAATTCCGACATCGTATGAGTGAGATATGCCTTTCGGAAGTTGCGTTGTTGGATTGAGGAAAGTCCCAATTCGGATTTAGGGAAGGGCAAAGTAGTTTTCCTCTAAGTTATTTCCTAATTTGATTTTAGGGGTTTATTGGGGTAAAAACAGAAACTAAATCAGTTTTGGAAAATTAAAGAACGCTTAGGGATTGGAAAAGACAGAAAGGAAGAAAGAGCGGGAGAAAGAGGCAAGAATTCGTCAAGATCATCCAAGCTTGCGAGTGGAATTCATCGGGGTGATCCCTATTAAGGTATGTGAGATCTTTTCGTGTTGGGTTAGTTCACCCACACACCAACTTGTTTCAATCCATTGGTTTTGAGTTGTGTACATGTTAAAGAAGTGAGGTTCTTGAAGAATAAATTGTAGAATTCTTATTGGTTGAGTTGTTGATGCTTGGGGGGTGAGTTGATTCATGTTTCTGGGTTGTTTTTCGATTTAGATTGGTTGTATATTAAGGGTACAATTGATCCTAAGTGTTTGGGGGAAGAATTATGGAAGTTAGGAGAGTTTAGAGATGAAAAACGAAAGAGAAAAGTCGAAAGTCGCTGGGTAAAAAGGGATGGGCGTCGCACCTGCCAGAGCGCCACAAAAACTTCTTTGAAGTTTGGCCTCTGGTGTGTCGCGCCAGCCAGAGCGCCAGTCAAACTTCTCTAAAGTTTGGGAGCTGGCACCCCGCGCCTCTCAGAGCACCAGAGACATCAGTTCTCCCAATTTGTTCCCCACCTTTTCGTACCTGTTCCTAAGCGATGTATCTATGTTTTCTAGTTGTTTCCAACACTCTAAGGTACATCTAAACATCATGAAATCATCCATAAACATGATATCATGAACCTTGAATCCATAATCCAATTCAAGGAAAGTTAAGATCAAAGTCAAAGAAGTTAAGAGTCAAGTCTAGAAGTTAAGAAACAAGTCAAAGAAAAGTTTCTTAAAGTTTTCAAGAGTGTTTATTAAACGTTTAAACTTCGTTTTAAGGCTCAAGTTTCAAGTATAGTAAAGAATAAAGAGTTGAGTCCATTTCTCAAAAGTTATTAGGGAACTAAGTATTCCCAAAGAAGTTTATAAATGTTTTCACATTTGAGCAAGAAAGGAACTATGATTTCCAAAAGAGCCTTTGGGTTAGTTTTTCAGTAAAGGGAACATCGATTCCAAAAGAGCCCTTGGGCTAAACTTTGAGCAATTATCTCAAACTAAAGAAAGAGGTGTTTAAAACACATATGAGCTAAAGTGTATTTTGGGAGTAGTATTGAGCACCAAATTGGAGACGCGAGTTCATATTAACTTAACTCTCCATAAGAACCATGTAGCCAAACATGGGATTTAACGGGTCATACTGTTTAGATGATCATGTAATTTAAGCTATTGGATCTACTAAGTTAAGTAAGGTCTAATATCACAGCAAGATATAGGTTAGTCCTTGGGCAACATGAGGTAAAACATTGTATCATCACTTGGGCTCAGAGTGGTGGTTGTCGGTTAGAGAATCTCCCACAAAAGTTATATTACTTTTATATATAAGTAAAGTTGAGTTTGTTATTGCTTTATCTTTAACGAACTAAGTTGTTTATACTGTTTTACAAGCTTTATATATATATATATATATATATATATATATATATATATTGCATGTGTCTTATTGCTTTATATTGAGTTCACTTATTCATGAGTTGTACAGAGCCAAGGTAAGTGTTCCTTCTTACTCCTTTCAAGCTTAAGTTGTTGTTTCTTTCCCATTCGCATACTCGTACATTCAATGTACTGATGCCAGTTGGCCTGCATCTTATTATGATGCAAACATGGGTAACTAGGATCAGCATCCAGCGCGCCGTTGATCTAGTCGAACACTCCAGTGTCAGTAGTGAGCCTCCTTGCATTCCGGAGGACTCTTTTATTCGCTTTCTAGTTTTTGTTTATTAGGATGTTGTGTGGTCTGTCCTAACATCCATCTCAGTATTATAGAGGTTTCATAGATAGTCAGACAGTAGTTATGAGTCTCTCATCTATGTATTTGCAGATACTTTGTTTTTAGACAGAAGTATTTGGCTAAGAGGTTATCATTTAAACTATTACATGAGTCTATTTTGTTGATTTAAGTCTTCCGCTAATTTAAGTAAGCCAAGCGAAGGGTTCGCTTAGGGATAACAACGGTCTCCGAGTGCCAGTCTCGCCCAGGGTGTAGGCTCGTGGCGTGACAGTTAAACTTTGCTGTCTCGTGTGTTGATTATTTTCTTGCTTGGTTGATTTGTTTGCTGCCCAAACTGTTTTATTCTTGCATTATTTTGTCTTTTCTTGGTTCAAATATAAGGGAAAGTTTTGCCTTGGGTTTTCTTCCGCTATCGCCCTGTCGTGCATATTTATTTTGTGCTTGCCTTTCCCAACACAAACTACATGAAGATTCGGAGTTTAGGGGATTTGGGATGCCAAAATGAATCCCCCCTATTAACCATCTTTCATATGCGGATGACACTATTTTGTTTTGTTCATGGGATAAAAAATCCATCGGCAAAATGATAAATGTGTTGAGAAAGTATGAGTTGATATCGGGGCAAATGATCAATCTATACAAGAGTTTCTTCCACTTACATGATAACACCCCTCTTATTATAGTAATCAGACTAAGAAAAAATGACGGGGATCAAGCAACGGAATGTTCCTTTTACCTACTTAGGTTGCCCAGTGTTTTATGGCAATAAGAAAAGGGCACACTTTAAGAAATTGGTGAAAAAGATTCACAGAAGAATCATGATGTGGCAGAATAAATGGTTATTTTATGGTGGCAAATTCATCCTGATAACAAATGTACTACAATCTATGCCAATATACTTACTATCAGCTATGAACCCTAAAAAAAAACCACTGAGAAAATACACCAACTATTCGTTGGATTGCTCTGGAGCAAGACAAGAGGCCAAAGAGGATAACACTGGATAGCATGGGAGGAGATGTGCTATTCTAGGGAGGAAGGAGGAGTTGGATTCATATCATTACATGAAGTCACGAAGGCATTGTTCGGGAAGCTGCGGTGGAATTTTAGAACGTCAACATCACTTTGGAGTACTTTCATGTGGAATAAATACTACAAAAAGGTACATCCTAGTATTGCTAAAGGAACTGGAGCCTCACATACTCGGAGAAAAATGTTAGAAGTAAGTGAGGAGGTAGAACATGAGATTTGGTGGCAAATTAGTTTTTGATTTGACAACTGGACTAAACAGGGGGCCCTATACTTTACAGAAGATGGGGATGTAAGGGAAGACAAAATAGAGGTAAAACTTTTCGTGGAAAATGGGGAGTGGAACAGACAAAAACTGAGGGATTTAATCTCTGAGGAAATGACATAATATATAGTGCATAATATCAGGCCAACTATAAAGGGGCAGGCTATAGAGAGACCACGGTGGATGGGGAACTCCAATGGGGTTTTCTTAGTTAAGTCAGCTTATGTATGTGTGAGGAGGAAAAAGGAAAAGGAGTGGTGGTGGAGTAGTATCTGGAGCAAGGGAGTACCTTTTAAGATAAATTTTCTTCTATGGAGATGTTGGAAAGGCAGAATTGCCACAGAAGACAATCTCAAAAGAATGAAAATTAGTATGGCTTCCAGATGCTGTGAAAGATATGAACAGGAAACAATGAAACACCTTTTTCCTAACAGCCCCCATAGCCAACAAGCTATAGAGGCATTTTGCTTCTTGTGCAGGGATCAAAATTGGAGAAGGACTACAACAAATAGTCACTAACTGGTGGGTGACATCTCATAGACCCAAACTAATGAGGATATACCAAGCCATCCCAGCCATTGTGATGTGGGAGATATGTAAAAGAAGGAATTCAAGAAGACACGGGAGAGATGTTTATTATGAACATGCACTTCAACAGTGTCACACCAACATTTTCCTACTAATGAAGAAATTGTACCCTTGGATTAAAGCACCTAATAGCTGGAAAGGAATTGTGGAGATGCTAAGGAGATACAAGCCAAAACTATATCATCATGTTGTGGTCTGGATAAGTCACCAACTGGATGGATGAAATGCAACACGGATGGGGCAAGCAGAGGAAATCCAGGAGAAAGCACATATAGTTTCTGTGTCAAGACAGTGATGGAAATTTAATTCGTGCGGAAGCATAGAGGATAGGACAGGGAACAAGTATGGAAGCGAAAGTCAGGGCTATTCTTATTGCTCTAAAGTTTTGTAAAAACAATAGCATTACAAATGTGATTGTTGAAACAAACTCACAGAGCATTACAAAGATGATCAGAAAGGAATGGAAAGTGCCCTAGAATCACATAGAGGAAATAGAAGACATACATATTCTAAGTAGAGAAGCAAACGCAGTAATAAATCATGTCTACAGAGAGGCTAACCAATTAGCTAATGAGGCATACAAGCAACAAGGAAGCATACAATGGAATAATTTCCAACAACTATCAGTGGATTATATAAAGGTACTAAATGCAGACAAGTCACACATTTTAACATTAAGGATCAAAGCACAAGAGTCAGAAACATGAGCAAGAAACACTTCATATGCACAAGAGCTATCAACCTTCAAGATGTGCTATGCCCATATAAAATGGATGGAAAATCAGAAAATGATGGAGATGGGAGTGAACAAGCTGAAAGCATACCTTTTCGAAGCTACAAGAAGACACGGAGACCAAGTGGTAGGCGTTTATCACCCACAACAAGAGGAAAGCAGGCAGAGAGCTTTATGCGGCAACAAGAAGAGGATAAGAGGGAACTCAATTTCGAAGCCCTACCGATTAGGAAACAAGATTTAAAAGCGAACAACTTCACTAAACTCGGGTGGGTGTTTTAATTTTATTTTATGGGTTGAGTCATTTTGACTTGCCCTTTTGTACAGACTTGAGCTTTGAAATAAAAGAGCTATAAGCTCAGAAAATTGATTAAAAAAAATAAAAAATAAAAAATTAAGGTGTAAAGTTCATTAGCTTATTAAAGATAAACAAAAATTTTATGAAAAAATATATAGTATGTTTAGCTTCAAGTACATATTTCAAAAAGAGTTTCAAGAAAGTATATTTTGCCTCAAGTGTACATTTTTAGAAAGAAAGCATAGTCTGTTTTTAAAGAAAATGTGTTCAGCTTTAAAGAAAAGGAATAAATACACTGGGATTTTAATCATAATTCGGGTAGTAATAGGGCCCTAGTTAGGTTAAGATATGTCGCTGAGATTTTGGTCATAGTTCAGAGATACGTATGCCTTATCCCTTAAAGAAAACATATCTCAACTTTGAGAAAGCATAGTCAACTTTTCAGAAGAAGAATAGTCAGTTTTAAAGCAAGTTCAGTTCTTTCTCAGTTCTAAAGAACTATTTTGAGCAATGACTCAAAGAAAGAGAATTCCAATTTTCTCCTAAAGTGGGACAACTTTAAATTATTGAACACCAATGCATGTTTTGCAAGTAGTATTAAACACCGAGTTGGGTAAGGATTCAGATAGTCTAAAACCCCAAAACTTCACCACCAACATATGATATGATTTTATCGTTGATTCAAGTGATTCCTTAGAAAGCCCCTAAAATAAGAGCTCAGAGATTGAATATAGTTAAGTTTTTCATTTATCGTGACAAGGTATTGAATGACTCTGACAACGTGGACAAAATGTTGTATCATCATAAAGTTCACATGATGGTTGTCGGTTAAAGCAACTCCCAAAGAACAATAAAGTTGTAAAACTTGATTTTTTAAAATCGATGTGCCATAATCGTGAATCATTTCGAGTGAATAATATATCAAAAGACTCTAAACATTGAGAGGAGCTCTTATCTAAATTTTAGGACTGCTTAGAGGCTATTTGACTTAGTTGAGATACAAAGAGATCGATCTGCAATATATAAATATTATATAAATAAAATATATAATGTATATACATCATTGTTACTAGGGGTGTACATGGTCGGGTTGGTTCAGGTTTTTCAAATATCAAACCAAACCATTTGTGTCGGATTTTTAAATCTATAAACCAAACCAAACCAATAAAACTCGAGTTTTTCAACTTCGGGTTTTTCAGATTTTCGGGTTTTTTCTGGAAAAGTATTCATACAAACATACAATTTACTTGTACTTCAAATATTTCTTTAGTACTACCAAAATACAACTATCTAAGGTGTTTCTTAAGAAAATAACACAAAAATATTATATGAGTAATGATACTAAAATATCCAACAAAAAATAATAATAATAATAAAATCGCACAAAACAAATATTGCAAATTAACAAGTCATAATGAAAATGATCATAATTTAAAAGTAATAAATCATGCTAAAATAAGTTTAATAAGTATTAGTTACATGACTAAATATTAAAGGAAATTAAAATTAGATTATGTATTTGAATAAACCAATGTAAAACCATAGAACAAATATTCAATATTATTGTCATTCTTAGTGTTGAATTGATTTTTTTTTTATGCTTTAGTATTAATTTGATTTTGATTTAATCTTTATTTTATTTACCAATATTTATGGACTGTAATCTTTATTGAACCATTTAGATTTCTAAGTTTCAACCTTGAAATAATAATATATTAAAAGATAAAAAGTATGAAAAAGTATGTGAAATATTTAAAAGGGAAAAGGGACGGATTTACCCCCGAACTTTAATAAATGGTACGTCTATGCCCTCCGTTATACTTTCCGTCCACATAAGCCCCTGCTGTCCCATTATAGGTACACACATACCCCTATCACTAACGGCCCCCTCATTTTTTACACGTGTCTTAAATCTAATCAACTACCCGTTTGACCTTTCTTTTTAACCCATAAACCAACTACCCGCCCCATAAACCCAATACCCACCCAATTTTCTCTAAGATATATCCTATTCTTCTTCTCTACACAAAAGCCCCTTTATTACCCAAATGAACCAAATCATAATTTCTCCATTGACAACACTAATTATTCCCTCGACCCATTTTGGGATAATTACTCTGTTTCTGCTAATGAAAATGAAAATGAAAAATCCCATGTTCTTGAAGGAATTGCTGTTGTTGTTGGAGAACATGTTCTTTTCGGTTACAATAACAATGAAAACA
>NC_064288.1:10136439-10155990 GCF_019186545.1 Solanum stenotomum | reverse complement strand
AAAAAAAAAAAAAAAAGAGGTAAGAAATGGGTGTGGCAGCGGACATAATGAGAGAGAAAATTGGGAGGGGCAAGTGAAAACTTTTTCTTATTTTTAAAGTTTTTTAGATTCTTTTTTTTTTTTTACTTTTTCGTTAGCCAGGGGTATTTTTGAGCCTATTGAGTAATGGTGAGGGTAGTTTTGCATCCAAATGTAAATGGAGGGTACATTTGCTCTATTTGCAATAGTATGAGGGTATTTTTAACCCTTTTTTTCATTTATTTATTATATATATATACTTGTCCATATATATTGGTAAATGACCTATTTATTAATATAATAGTTTTCCAGTCATAATATTTTCTTGGATTATGGAGAAAATATCTAAAGATCTCTAAGCTTTAACCAAATGAATAAACTTGATAAGAGAGGGTAAATTTCATAGTTATTTCGTTGAATAAATGACTTTGGATTTATGATTTTTTTTTCCGTAAAAAATGAAATTAAGGTGTAAAGTTCATTAGCTTATTGAAGATAAAAAAAAATTATGAAAATATATACAAAGTGTATGTATAATTATTCATAAAATATAATATATTGTATACATATAATTGTGAGATTTGTGTATATAATTTATCATTTTGGTTTGTTATTTTCTTTAGTTTGTTTTTAATAAAAACTAAGTCAAATAGTATCGATTTTTTTTAAAAAAAATCAAATCCAAATTAAATAAAAAATAATTTATAATTTAATGTCTAATTGGATCGATTTTTTAACCAAAATGTGAATACCCAAATTTTTCCATCAATATATTGACTTCTTCTATCATTTGATTTTTTTTACTCCCTCCATCCAACAATACTTGTCCACTATATTAAAAATCGATGTTCAACAATATTTGTCCACTTTATGAAATTCATGAATAATTTTATACTTAGTTCTTAATTTACCCTTATCATTGATTATAGTCATATTCCTACTACACTTTTCAAGACATAGTATTTATTCAAAAATATAATAAAATTACCCTTCTATTTATAATTTCTTAAGAGATGTGCTAAGTCAATAGTGGACAACTATTGTTGGAGAGGGAGTAATAGATATGCTTACATATCTTCTACAACTTTCGTTACAAAAGTAATGCACCACAATAAGCATAACTTATTAAAACCCATTTCTTTAACTGTTAAAGAGGATAATCTTAAAAACAAATTCTATAAGCTATCATAATTGACTTAATGGAGTTGGACTTAAAGATTTTTTGTGCTTTGATATAAATATTGCTTTATGTCTCAGTTAATATGATTTACTTTCATATTTAGTCGGTCCAAAAAAGAATGACACATCTATAAAATAATTTAACTTTAAAATACTCATTTTACCCTTAATGAAATGATTTATAGCCACACAAATATTTATCACTTATTTTAGACCAAAATTTTCTAAAGTCTTCCTTTTTTTCTTAAACTCTGTGTCGAGTCAAACTAACTCATATAAAATGGGAGTATAACTTTTCATACCTTTATATAAGTATAAGCAAATTTCTTTGAGGAAATGTCATTGCAAACCAAGGTAACTGTATATTTAGTGGCTCCATGCATCTCAATTTATACATCTATTTCCATGTTGTCAATAAGCCTGACCTTTCCAAACCATACTGCTACACAAAATACAACTGGTCTCTTGATTGTTTCCACTGGCTCTAAACTTTCTTGATCCACAATCTGAAGCAAGGAAGGTGTCAGCAATGAGGTAAAACAAAACCAACAAATCGGAAAGAAACCTTTTATCTGTATTGATGATGACCTTCATGTTGCTAAACAAAAATATTGTGGAACTTTGCACAGGTTCATGTCCGGATAAAGCTTCCAAGACGCTAAACATACCAAATACTGATAATGTGTCTACTAGTTCAAGAGGGTAGTACAGGAGAAGTGGTGTGACTAGAGAGCTTTATCATGTTACTCGCTCCTTAAAAAAGCCGATGTATGGTACTCCATGTATTTCTATTGGTAAATATATGTTACAGCTAGAGGACCTTGAAAGCACAATTGGCAAGATTATGCCACACTTCCTTAAGTAATTGAGTTACTAGTTGGTATATTCTGTTGTTTATATCTATATGAAAGACATTATTTTTCTTTAAGTTCTCACCTCAGCATAATCAACCGTTCCACCAGCTTCAGATATGGTAAGAATGGCAGTATTTATCAGCTCCCTGCAGTTGACCTGACCCTTTTCTGCTTCAACTTGTGCTCTAGACAGCGCACGACTAATTGATAAAGCCTGTAGAATAGTAGAACGAGCAAAAAGTTTCAATTAACACAGAAACCAGACTAATAAAGAGAACCTTAGTAGGAAATCACTTTTTACGAATGCATTATCCCAGATATTTTGATTCTGAATAAGCTTATGTTTGCATAATTAGTATATCTAAGAAGCAGGTTTTTATCATCATATATTAAGAGATAATGACAGCAGAAGAAGCACCCTTTGTCTGTCCGCAGGTGAAAGTTTCACATTACGGGAACTCATTGCAAGGCCATCATGCTCTCGTACTATTTCAGAACCAATCACCTTTATCCCAAAATCAAGATCTCGGACCTGAAATAGAATTACGTTGAGACTATCAATTAAAAATCACATCAGACTTCAGCTCTAAAGCATACTACTTGATTAAGACTAGCAAAGTAACAAAAACCAAGCAACATTTCAACATCTTCCTGATTAGCACTTTTACTTTCAGAGGGGCAGATATGGCCAAATTTAGGGGTGGCATTCAGTATTTCCAAAGTTTGGTTTCCCTAATTCGGTATTCGGTAATTGAAAGTAGATACCAAATATTGAACTTTCAAAGTTTGGTCCGGTATGGTAAATTCCGGCACAGTAATTACGTATTGACAGGGTGGAGTATTTCAATTATCTCTTAACCCAGAATTCGCAAATTGATGCAGGAAGATATTGAATTTTCTATCTTCAATTAATCATCAAAGTCATAGGAAATTGAAAATGTAGAAAAATAATTTTGCATTTTTAGCCAATTCTTCAAATAGATCAAGCACCACCAAAACATCATTCATAATGACAAATATAGTGTCAAAGCTTCTAAATGCATCATTTGTTCTCTTCATAAGATCCCCAAAGATAACAACTTTCAGTACATGACTATCTGAGACACTCAACTCCCCTCTTAATACGAATCAAAAGAGCAAATAAACACATCATCAAAATCAAGCTATTGGCAAACAAAAAGTAAATGTTATTAACAGTCGTTGGAATAAAAACAAAATCCCTTTAACATAGTAGCATGTACTGATAGATGTTGTATATCGGAAACAACCTCTCTACCTCTAAGGTACTTGATAAGGTCTATGTACACTATACCCTTCACAAATCCCACCTTGTAGGATTACACTGGGTATGTTGTTGTTCTTGTTATACTGATAGATGTTAGATGGCCAAATACATAAGTTGCCCCTTAAAGTTGCCATGAATTTTCATTTTGACACCTAAACTAAAGCTTGTTCCTATTATACCCTTCAATACTAATTTATATGTGTCTATTGAACATCTAAGTCACAGTTTTTCTTTAAAATAAAGAATGTGCTATACAAACGCTCTGATATAAAAATGTGACCAAGAAATGACTGGCACATAAACAGTAGAAAAAAAGGTTCTTCTCTTTCCTCAAGTTGTGTATTTCAATTACGAAAACAAAATAGAAAATTTCAACCACGAAAACGCAATCACCTCTTCGGCGGTGAAAACAACGACTGCTGCTAAATTCGCCACCACCATCACTTTCTATTACATCCATCTCATTACCACCATCCATCCACACTTCAAGATCAACCACCAACATCAAACTCATCATTCATCATTCCACTCTCACACAACACCCCTATTCGCTGCACCATCAGCAACAGAGGAGGTAATATAACCCCCAGTCAACAGAGGAGATAAAGAAATTGTTGTCACGGGGGGAAAATTGAAGTTTTGGGTGACAAATGCTTACCAAAGTTGAAGAAATCAATAAATAGTAGTAACCCAAAAGTTAAGACTTTGATGAGCATCGCAAATCTGAACAAACTCCATCACCTCACTCCCTTCATTCACTTATTCATTTTGTTCCTTACACTGGATATACACCCTCATTGAATGATTGGATTTTCAAAAAATCAAATAAATTGGACCACAGTGCTTATAGCTAATTAAAAATAATAAAAATTGACCACAGTCCACATAGAACTGCTAAATCCGAAGAATTCTTAGATACAGCAAAGGGATTGTTGTGGCTATCTTTTGGGAGTCCATAATCAAAAATTATTAATGAGATAACATGTATCTTTTACCATAAAATTTACCACTTAGGAGTCGTTTGGTGTGAGTTATAAGGTATAATAATCACACGGATAAAATATTAGGCATACGGGATAATTAATTTGGGGATAACTTATAATACCTTCATCCAAACAGCTAGTACATGTAAAGTCATCCAACATTTCAACAGAAAAATCAAGAGAAAGTTTTTAGCAAATCTTACCATTCTCTGTATAATCCTCCATTGCTGATAATCCTTCTTACCAAAGACAACAACATCAGGCTCAACTATATTGAACAACTTGGTAACAACAGTAGCAACCCCTCTAAAGAAAACAGGCCTACTATTCCCACACAATCCCTTTTCCAATTTTTCAACTCTAACCCAAGTTTCATGCCCCATCCCTTTATCTTCAACACAAGATACCACCATTCCCTCACTCTCTTCTAAATTCCTCTCAGACCCATTTCCAATTTGAGAATTCCCATAGTCATACAGATTTTTGGGGTTGAATACAACATCAACCCCACCAGGTACAGAGTTGAGTTTCTCGATATCGCCTTGAAAATCAGATGGGTATGTTGAAAGATCTTCATTGGGTGAGAATTGACCTGGATTAACATAGATGGAGACAACTATAAGGTCAGCTTGATTGTGTGCATCTTGGACTAGGGAAAGGTGACCTTGATGGAGGTAACCCATGGTGGGTACAAAGCCAATTGTATTGCCTTGGCCTCTCATACTCCTTGTCCATTTTCTCATCTCATCCTTGTCTGTGATGATAATTGCTTCTTTAGCTGCCATTTTCGATTACCTCCAATTCCTCTTTGGTCAGCCGCCAGTAGGAGTTTTACTATCTCTTCACTCTATGAATATCCTTACTACCTATTCCATCTATATTCTTATAAATTTATTTGATATTTTAAAATAAAATTTTAGATATTTAAAAATTATAAATTATAATTTTTTTCTGTTTATATGATGGCAAAATATATTTAAAATTTTTAGTCAAAATTCATATAATTTGATTTTTAAAAATAGTTGAGGGTAAAACTTACTCGCACGTTTAAATTTATAGTTCATTTTATTTAATCTTAATTAATTAATATTTGTTTTACTTCATTAAATCACATAATAATAAAAATTACATTAATTTAATGTATGCGGATAAGTTTTTTCCTATATTTGGCAATGTCAAGCTGTCAACTTTACTAAAAAGATAACTTTGGGGAAAATATGATAGAGACCAATAAGAAGGTGGGATGTGCTGGCGGCTACAAAATACTCCCTCCGTCTCAATTGACAAGTCTAATTTTACGCGATATTTAAGAAAATAAGAAAAGAAAATTAATAGTTATGATTTAAAATAGTTTTTAGATATTTATAAAAATTATAAATTATTTTATCAAGAATAAAAGTAGAATTTAAAATTAAATTATTTCTAATTATAATAAGGTGACTTGCATATGAATTTTTTTTTTATCAAAATAAGTTATTATTTAAACTAATTCACCAAAATGATATATTTTTAATTTTTTTTATAAAACTAGTATAAACGAAATTCATAGTAGCATTTAAGGCTTTATTTGATTAAAAGATAAATTAACGGCATTAAATGAATATACGTTACTATCAATAACGATTTTAGGTTAAAATATACTCCCTCCGTCCCATTTTATGTGGCAACATTTGACCGGACACGGAGTTTAAGAAATAAATGAAGACTTTGAAATGTTTACCAAATTGCCCTTTAAAAAGTACACTCACTTTTCTCTCTCCTCATAAATGTATTGGAGTATTATTTTAAGATTAAGTGGGACCAACAAGGATAAAAGAGGAATTGCACCATTAAATACTTACCATATAAGGAAAGTGACATTCTTTTTGGCACTGACCAAAAAGGAAATGTTGCCACATAAAATGGGACGGAGGGAGTAACAGAAATCCACATCTCTCAACCAAACAATGCCATTTAGTTTTTATTACCTTCAATATTTCATTACCTTTCGAACCTACATATATAAACCCCTTTCAAATCTACTGCTGTAAAACTCAAGCCCTGCGCAAAAATTTCTCAGCCCTCACAATTTTGTTCCCGATAATTGGTGGATGAAGTGAAGGTGTGAAAGAACAAAAACACAGAAAGACAATGAATGGGTCAATACCTCATTTCGTGGATAAATGATAGCTCTTATATTTTAAAATCAATTTTGGGGCTTTCTTGTTTTAACAAGTTCCACGATAAATTACGGTTATAAATCTTCGGAAAAGCTTGGAGCCAAGTTAATTTTTTTATTTTTGAGGTATGCTTTTTTTTTCTTAAAAATAGTAGAAGGAATACTTGGATTTTAGAATTTCTATCTTTTCGTATTTATATCATTTTTGTAGAATAATGCTAAATAGATTCTGTCAAACAATTCTGATTCTTGTATGTTATGTATTCATTTAGAGGATTCATGCATGTTGTTGATGCAAAGAGAAATAATGAAAAGAGAAACAATGAAAAAATATATTTACAAAAAAAATGGAAGGGAAGACTATGACTATGAGGTTGACCTACAACCAGGCTCTACTAGCTAGCTAATCACTGTTTCTTGTTTCTATTTTCTTTTTTTAAAAAAAAGTGAAAAACAAGTTTCTATTACTCTGACTGCGAGTGTCTTGTATTAAGCTCCTTCTACTCTTCTCTAAAAATATATGTATTGATCCTGATATTTTAAGTTTAAATGGCAAGTGGGAGGAGAATAAAAAAGAATCTTGAAAATTGACGTAATATTGAAAATCAAATGACAAAATAAAGTAAAATTGAGTTTTTTTCTCCAAATTTTTAATGGCACGTGAGGTGACATTAGATTTGTGATTCTGTAAATTTGAAGTACACAAGAACATACATAAGTCAAAGAGTTACATATGTGACACTATCTAATACTCCCTCCATTTTATACTCCCTCCATCCCTATTTACTTGTCCATATTTCCTTTTTTGGTTGTCCCTATTTAGTTGTCCATTTTGACAAATCAAGAAAGGACAACAAATTTTTTCCTATTATACCCTTATTTACACTTCTTGAAAATTGTAAAAGTGTATGTTGTTTTCCTCCAATTTATTTCACTTTAATTCAAATAAGTGGTTGTAATTTTGAAGTGAAAAGTTGTCATAAGGGTAAAATTGTAACTTCACTGTGCTAATCATTGTTGCCTTAATCTGTGTGTCATTTCTAAAGTAGACAACTAAAAAGGGACGGAGGGAGTATTAAGTTAATTTTTGAGGCATTTTTCATTTTTCAAATTAACTTAATTGTTCAGTTTTCAAAACTATTTTTAAAGTGTTATTCCAATTTCACCCTTCATTAGTTAGTATTGAAATTAGTGATTAATTAATATATAGTTATTTTAATCATAAATTTGATAATAATTAATAAGGATAAAAATGGAAAACTATGTTCAATTTATGTCTTAATCTACTTTTCTTAAAGGGTGTGAAACACCTCAAAAATTAACTTAATATGGAATGGAAGGAGTAGATTGCAGCAACTAAAATTTCTAATACAAGAATCCGAACGTTGAAGTCTTAGTCACAATGTATCACTTACCTAGTCATATGCTAAACAAAATCTATAAGTTAAAAAATACACACAATAAATACAGGTGACATGTATATTATGTTGTAGAATGTTGTCAATTTAATAACTTTATTTTGATTTGCTTCTAATCTTTTGGATTAAATTAGGTTAATATTTAAGTTTACTTTCACCATGATCGTAGGATTTTGTCTGTGTTTTTTATTTTTATCAGGTACTTATATGACTGGTTATAGTGCATACCAACTGAATTCCGATCCACTTGAACCATATGTTTTAACTCAACAACTTACCCATAGGTCACATGATATAGGAGATGAAAGTGTTAATATGATTTTATATACGATAAGGTGTGATGGAAAATTTTGAAACCTCGTAAAGAAGTATCCCATCCATCCACGAGTCTTAGAATTGATTAAACTATCAGGATTATATGATGTTTATAGATCAAACCGGTCTATTGTTGATAGTAGCTTGAACACTTCACTAGTAGAGAGATGGCGTCTTGAGACTAATATGTTTCACTTTAGGACAAGTGAGACAACAATCACCTTGCAAGTTGTATAGAAGTGTTGTATGACTTACCTGTGAATGGTGATCTAGTACTTGGTAATGAGTCACGAGAACCATAGGGGATTGACAAAATTATATATATATAAGAGAACCTTAAGCCCACCTACGTGGCACCACCACAAACCAGAATTCTCTTTTAATTTGTTTATTTCCAAAACTAGTCTTCCCTTTTCATGAAAAGTTGTGACATTTATGAAAAATTGTGACTTTTATGAAAAGTTGCGACTTTAATGAAGAGTTGCGACTTTTATGAAAAATTGTGACTTTTTATGCAAAGTTGTGACTTTTATGAAAAGTTGCGACTTTAATAAAAAGTTGCGACTTTTATGAAAAATTGTGACTTTAATGAAAAGTCTCGACTTTAATGAAGAATTGCAATGTTTATGAAAAGTTGTGACTTTTATGAAAGGTTGTTACCTTTTATTCCAGGTTGTAACCTAGTATTTGTCAAAGATTATTAGATTTTATTCCACGTCCTAAAGACTGCAACTGAACTACACTTAATGCACACATGCTAGAGAAACTACAATTACCGGCAACACAAGATATGGTCAATCAAATAGCTAGATGTTACATGCTTTGGATGATTGTTGGTATGATGATGGCTAATACATTCGACAACTATTTAAAACTTATGTACCTTCATATGCTCGAGGACGTCAATGTAATTATATCTTATTAGATTATTAGGTTTTATTCCACGTCCTAAAGACTTCAACTGTAATTGCCTAAAGGTAACCACACTTAATGCGCACATGCTAGAGCAACTGCAATTACCTGACTTGACAACACAAGATATGGTCAATCAAATTAACAACAACCTAATAAGATCTAATTATTTAAAGCTTATGTACCTTCATATGCTCGAGGACATTAATGAAATTAGATCTTATAGTTGGGGTAGTGCGACCTTAGCGTGCTTGGATCGCTCTCTCGGTAGGATAACCAAAATGAGATAGATGGATTTATATCACTACTCTAGGTATACTTAATAACTACATCAATTATTTATTAATATTTCTTCTAGTTTATAAACTCCTAATTATACATTTATATGTTATGTTTAGATATGGGCATTGGAGAGAGTTACTGTCTTAAGACCTCATGTAATAGCACAAAGGGACATCAAAAATAGTTTTCTTGTTAGTTTACGTAGAGATCCACGTGCTACTAGATTGTTTGCACATTTTTGTTGGACCGATACCACCATGCATGTGTTGAAAGATTTTAGGGATGCACTTGATGCCATGACCGAGGATCATGTATGATGTTATATCGGTTTTGTTTTACTTTTCTATATATACATATATATATATATTGTAGCTGAAACTCATTTGTTTTCTCTTCATGTAGTTTAATTGGGAACCATATTCTGATGACTTAATTGAGAGTCTTCCTGACTATTGTCGCATGGGACAAGGTATATGGCATGTTAAAGTTTCAACTTTTTGTTGGGATGTCGTCAAGGTTTACTTGCATGATCAAGTTATGAGGCAGTTTGCATTGAAACAAATGATACCAACTTCATTTCTATTTGACGCCACACATTTTCACCATGATTGTAGGGGAAGACCAAATAAAAATTGAGAGTTAGAGCATGCGCAATGATTGCCTTTTTTGGAATCAGCAACTTCAATATATTTGTGATCCACTGGTCAATCATGAACCACTTCGATACGATGACCCTTACTTTACTTGGGTCGACGCGTCACTCGTATTGTTATTGGTAATCCTACTCAGCGTCCTCAACAACTAGAAGGTTATGTGTCAAATTCAACGGCATATGAAACAATGATATCTATTAGATCATATGTGTTCGTGATTTATCTTTTGGGGTTATACCAATGGCAAGGTGAATATTACTTGTTCTCGGAAATTTTGACTTGGAAAATTGTTACATATGTTTTTTCTTGGAATATATTACATAAGTGCTTTTGGTCTTTATTTGAGCATTTGTTATAAAAAAGAATGGAAACTTTAAGAACGTAAAATTTTTCATTCTTCTGTTTCCATTCTCGAAGACAGAAGGATTCTGTTTGCTTTTCATTTTTCAGTAACATTAACNTTTATTTATTTTGAAATATTTATATTAGTTATTAAAGCTTTAATTTTATATTAAATTAACTTTTAATTATTTTTTAATTCATACTAAGGGGACTTCATCCACCGTGGAGGAGAGCCCCATGACGATCATAGAGGATGTCGTTCCGACAGTTAATGAAGATCCCGATGTGACACAGGTTTATGTTATTTATTTATTTTGAAATATTTATATTAGTTATTAAAGCTTTAATTTTATATTAAATTAACTTTTAATTATTATTTAATTCATACTAAGGGGCCTTCATCCACCGTGGAGGAGAGCCCCACGACGATCATAGAGGATGTCGTTCCGACAGTTAATGAAGATCCCGATGTGACATAGGTTTATGTTATTTATTTATTTTGAAATATTTATATTAGTTATTAAAGCTTTAATTTTATATTAAATTAACTTTTAATTATTTTTTAGATTCATACTAAGGGGCCTTCATTCACCGTGGAGGAGAGCCCCATGACGATCATAGAGGATGTCGTTCCAACAGTTAATGAAGATCCCGATGTGGCACAGGTTTATGCTATTTATTTATTTTGAAATATTTATATTAGTTATTAAAGCTTTAATTTTATATTAAATTAACTTTTAATTATTTTTTAGATTCATACTAAGGGGCCTTCATCCACCGTGGAGGAGAGCCCCACGACAGTTAATGAAGATCCCGATGTGACACATGTTTATGCTCTCATTCGCAACTATTGCAAATGCCAAAGGTAATATTGAGCCGTTACCATCCGTTGCAATCGCAATCAATAACTTGATATCATATTTTCCATAGACATGTGTTCCGTCGATCGATATAACAGGACGACAAAACACAAACCCATCAATGCATGGTTTAAAAGTCCAGAACACATAGTTGAATACATCTTCAATGACATCGACACGCCGCTCTGTTTTCCATTCAACTATTGTTCCGGGATTGAAGTGTTTCAAAGCTTCCATGAACCTCGTCAACTCAGCAAAAGAACCCTCCCAAGTACCATAGATTTTTCAAAAGCACGCTTGCGATCAAGATAGGCTTTTCTTCTGCTAATCGAAATGTCATATGCTTTAAGAATGGCTGTTTGACAGTCTTTGATGGGAAACCTGAAAAGTAAAAATAATATTAATTATCAAATAAAAAATAAATATTTTCTTATTAAAGAAAAATCATCTAAGGATAAAATAGTACCTTGACGTTTTTTCTATATCAACACGGAGGATGTTAGCAATCATCTCAACATCCAAGTTGAAATGTCCATCGTGGCACGTACCCATATCACATGTATGTTCTTTAATGTATCTTCCAACTTTTCACATGTTAGTATGTTTATCATTAAAAGAACTTAGCCTAAATCGACATCTTTGTTCTACACGCCTGCAAACAAGTCGTCATAATTTCTTTGTCAATTTAATAACAAAGTACTCCCTCGCTATCTTTAAATGTAGAAGCTTAACTGCTCTCTGCAACTGCTTCTTTGAATTGAATAACATGCCTTTTTCAATATAAATAGCACCATTCATGAAATCTTCCGGTTCACACCACGTACGTTGTGATGAATATTCATCATGTG
Source organism: Solanum stenotomum (assembly GCF_019186545.1). Taxonomy (NCBI): domain Eukaryota; kingdom Viridiplantae; phylum Streptophyta; class Magnoliopsida; order Solanales; family Solanaceae; genus Solanum; species Solanum stenotomum. The sequence goes on along the minus strand of NC_064288.1, from coordinate 10,143,883 downwards.
TATCGCCGAAGATATTTGGACCATCTGGGAGATGATCAAGATAAGGAATTTCATGATTACGAAACGAACTCATGGACATTGGTCTTGGCGACCGATTGGGCATTAAAAAATCATCATCACTAGATGATGCCTCAAATGGAACATATCTCCTGATTCCTCAGCATTAGGCAAATCATCACTATCACTAGCTGAAGGTGTGCCGTAATTTGGAAGGTCACGATCATCGATATTCACGGGATCAATGGGCTCATCTTGTGTGATATTTTCCCTATATATGTAAAAAAGTATAAATATTTATCTCATGCAATTAACTTACTTAAATAAAAAATCAAGTATTGTTAACTTGATTTGATCTATGTAGTCATCTGGAACCCTCAAAAAGTCGGTCAACGATTCGTCATTATAGATAATCCACTCTCCAAAATTTACTTGTCCTTGTGATAAAAATGAAGTAGGATATTTTCCGACTATAATCAAATTATAAACAGTACTGTTTATACCCATTCTTTTATAAATTGATGAAAGAAATTTATGATATCGGACATTAATTGAATATTTAGCATCGTGTTTGGGAGGACAATTATAATAAACGGTATTTCCGTCATGTATAATTTCGCCATCCCAATAAATCGAAACTCTAACTTTTGGTTTAGAAGACATTTTTTTTTTGAGATTGAAATGAACAAATATAGAAGAAAAGATGTTGTAGGTGCTATCAAATAGTTGAACGGATTCTTAAATAGAGATTGGAGGATTTTTTAGAATAAAAAAATAAAAATACAAGTGTAATAATTTTTTCCGTTTTTATGACATGTCAAATCAATATAATTGTATGACAAACACTGCAAAAACGTGATCCTCTTTGTAAAGTGGAATTTTTTCTTCCACTTTGTAAAGTGTAAGATTTTCTTCCATTTTATAAAGTGTAAGAAAAAGTTCCACTTTACAAAGTGTAAGAAAAAATTACACTTTATAAAGTGTAAGAAATAGTTTCATTTTATAAACTGTAGGAAATAGTTCCGTTATTTATTAAAATATACATGTTATGAGATTAACGGAAAACGTTTAGAATATTAGATAAAGTGGAATTTTTTCTTCCACTAAGCCTATTTTAGTTACTTACTAAAGTAATGGCTTATTTTGGTCATTTTTATATTTTTGTGGCTTATTTAGATTCCAGCTCCAGACTATGAGTATGAGGTTGACCTACAACCAGACTCTACTAGCTAGCTAATCACTGTTTCTTGTTACTATTTTTTTTTTTTTCAAAAAAAAAAGAAGTGAAAAACAAGTTTCTATTACTATAAGTGCGAGTGTCTTGTATTAAGCTCTCTCTACTCTTCTCTAAAAATATATATATTGATCCTGATATTTTAAGTTTAAATGGCAAGTGGGAGGAGAATAAAAACGAATCTTGAAAATTGACGTAATATTGAAAATCAAATGACAAAATAGAGTAAAATTGAGTTTTTTTTTCCAATTTTTTAATGGAACATGAGGTGACATTAGATTTGTGATTCTGTAAATTTGAAGTACACAAGAACATATATAAGTCAAAGAGTTATATATGTGACACTATCTAATACTCCCTCCATTTCATATTAAGTTAATTTTTGAGGCATTTTTCATTTTTCAAATTAACTTAATTGTTCAGTTTTCAAGACTATTTTTAAAGTGTTATTCCAATTTCATCCTTCATTAGTTAGTATTGAAATTAGTGATTAATTAATATTTAGTTATTTTAATCATAAATTTAATAATAATTAATAAGGATAAAAATGATAAACTGAGTTCAATTTATGTCTTAATCTACTTTTCTTAAAGGGTGTGAAACACCTCAAAAATTAACTTAATATGAAATGGAAGGAGTAGAATGCAACAACTAAAATTTCTAATACAAGAATCTGAACGTTGAAGTCTTAGTCACAATGTATCACTTACCTAGTCATATGCTAAACAAAATCTGTAAGTTAAAAAACACACACAATAAATACAGGTGACATGTATATTATGTTGTAGAATGTTGTCAATTTATTAACTTTATATTGATTTGCTTGTAATCTTTTGGATTAACATTAGGTTAATATTTAAGTTTACTTTCACCATGATCGTAGGATTTTGTCTATGTGTTTTTTATTTTTATCAGGTACTTATATGACTGGTTATAGTGCATACCAACTGAATTCCGATCCACTTGAATCATCTGTATTAACTCAACAACTTACCCATAGGTCACAGGATATATGAGATGAAAGTGTTAATATGATTTTATATACGATGAGGTGTGATGGAAAATTTTGGAACCTCGTAAAGAAGTATCCCATCCATCCACGAGTCTTAGAATTGATTAAATTATCAGGATTATATGATGTTTATAGATCAAATTGGTCTATTGTTGATAGTAGCTTGAACACTTCACTAGTAAAGAGATGGCGTCTTGAGACTCATATGTTTCACTTTAGGACAAGTGAGGCAACAATCACCTTGCAAGTTGTATAGAAGTGTTGTATGACTTACCTGTAAATGTTGAGATAAAGAAAAAGAAGGTTGTTAGTATTTCTTAATTAAAGTTAGTTATAACTAACTATTAGTTAGTTATATAGTAACGGTCACAAATCTCCTTATATAAGGGAGACTTTGTTGTTAGTGAATGTAAGTTTTTCAATTGAGTTCAGTTTTACTAATAAGAAAAACAAATTGTTTCTTCCTTCTCTCTTCTTCTCCCCTTCTTCCTCTAGTTTTGGAATATACTTCCAAGAACAATTTCATGGTATCAGAGCAATAGGCAAGAGCTTCTTGCTAATTCTTTCTATCCTACCGTCAGAGCTTTCAACTGTGGTGTAAAGTGTGAATCAAGATCTGAGATCTGGAGAGTTTCACGATGGTGAGTACAGAAATTGAAGTCGCAACATCAACTAGCCATGGCGGGTCTCAACCAAGTGTGATCGATTATAACCATTCCCTGTTTCTCAATCCATCAGATGTCAGTGGCGTCCAAATCATATCGTTTCAACTTACAGGTATCGAGAATTACTCAGTTTGGTATAGATCCATGCGAGTAGTCCTGTTAGGTAGAAATACGTTAGGTATGGTAGATTGGACTTGTGCTAAAGATAAGTTTCCAAATGAATTGGGAAATCATAGGGAAAAGGTGAATGCAGTAGTACTTGCTTGGATAATGAATTCTGTTGCTAAAGAATTACTTGGAGGTATAATGTATGCCTCTGTAGCTAAATCAGTGTGAATGATCTATATGAAAGGTTTCATAAAGTGGATGGTGTGAGAACTTTTAATCTGCATAAGAATATTGCTTCTTTGAGTCAAGAAAATATGTCTATTTGTGTGTATTTTTCAAAACTTATGAGTTTGAAGCACTAGTGCCAGCACCAGGGTATGATTGTGATAAGTCAAAAGAATTTGTGGTGTATCTTCAAAAACTAAAGTTGTTTCAGTTCTTGATGGGGTTGAATGAGTCATACGTTCAAGCAAGAAGTCAAATCTTGCTCATGAGTCCTTTGCCCTCAATAAATCAAGCTTATGCTATGATTGTGAGTGATGAAAGTCATAGAGCTGGAGCTACAAGTGCTGGAGTATTGGGAGTGAGACTAGCTGCTCAGGTAAGGGAGTTTGAAATGGCTATGTACTCAAGAAGTCAGGGGCAAAGGCTCAAGAAAAACTATAATGTTCAATGTGATTTCTGTAATCTAAAGGGTCACAGTAGAGAGAACTGTTGGAAGTTGAATGGATATCCTCCTGATTTTAAAACAAAGAGAAAACAAAAGTTAGAAGGAGGAGTTGCGTACAATGTGTTAGCTGGTCAGATGGTTGAACAAGATTTTCATGCCAAGTCAAGGACAGGTGATCAGAAATCTGAGGTACAGGTGTCTATGATGAATCAAGTGAGTAAAGCAGCATTTACTCAGGAGCAGTATAGTCAGATTTTGCAGATGATCCACTCAAACAAGCCAAACAAGTGTCGTGAAGAAATTAGGTCAACAGATGTGGCAAATGTTGCAGGTATTAGCAGTGTTTTCTTCAATTCTCCTAAATCTAAACAGTGGATCATAGATACAGGTGCTACACATCATATAGTGTCTAAGTTAAGTATGCTTGATGAGACTTCTGTAGTACAGCCTGAGGGAGTAAATAAGGTTTGTCTTCCTAATAGTTGTTGACACCCAATTTTGGCTCTCCACATTTAACTATAATAATAATAATAATAAAATATATATGTTATGAAATTTTATAGGAATACAGAAAGATTTTTTTTAATTATTTATTTGACTTGATAAATTTATTTCATAAATGTTATTTCTTACAAAATTAAATATATTATATTACTACTTACTTTCTCGTTTTTAAATAAGCGTCATTCTTAAGAATCGAATCTATTTTTTTTTGTTCAAATATAATTTCTTTTGTCGCAATAGATATTTTTCATACATTTATTAAAATTAGAAAGCTTATTTAATTAATGAGTTATTAATTTATATTAATTTAATTTTTAAGAGAGACTAATTTTATCAATTAAGCTAGGTTATAATTTAAATAATTTTTAATTTGAGCAAATTTGGCAATCCAAGTCTTATTAAACCGGCCAATCCGTGTATGCCACGTAGGCGAGCACATGGATTGTGCTTCTTTAGATTCGATCTCAGCCTTACAATCTAATCTAATGACCTTAATTAATTCATCCTTTTACTATTATATATATATATATATATATATATATATATATATATATAATTATTATTTATTTTTAAAACCCTTTATTTTATTAACCGTCCGATCACTTGATCAGACGGCCAAAATTAAATCAAGACTTTTTAAAAAAATAGTACACCCCTACTGACCCATGTACTTTTTTTTTCCAGAATCGTGCGTCATCTTCTTCAAGAAAAGAACGCAACCTTTTCTCCTTTCCAAGACCTCGCCTCTTCCCTAGAACGTCTTTTCCCCAGACGCTCCTCATAGCTGCACCCTCCCCCTCAACTTTTTTTTAGCGATATTGCCTATGGACCACCGGAAAATGGCAATTTCCGGTGGTCCTCAACCTCCTCCTATAAACTTTAAGTCCCCTCCATCACCTTTATCTACCACGGCCGTCAATAATCCCACCTTTTTCCCTATTTTTACATCGGAAAGAAAACCCAAGAACAGATTTCAAGTCTGAGAAACTGAAAAAGGTGACCTTTTCAAAGATTTCACTCGTTCCTTGCTTTACACTATGGATTTTGATAATTTTGAGTTCCAAATCCAGATTTTTGAAATCCAATCTCGCCTATAAAAAGGCAGGCCTCTTTACATTGGAGGATGGAGCAAAAAATATCCCACCAATCCAGAAAATCAAGCAACAATCAAAAGATCTAAGAATCTAAACAGAGATTCAAAAGGCGTTCGAAAATAAAAGATTCACACTTCTTTTTTAACTTCGAGTTTGAGTTTGAACTTTGAATCTTGACGACAAATTCTTAGTTTGCTGCTCCACACAAGGTCAGAAATCGCCCCACTTTTACGTTTTTTGTTTTTTGTTTTTTTGGAGATAAAATATAGTTACTCTGTGTTGTTATCTTGATTCTGCTTATTAAAATTCATTTGCTATTCTGAGTATATACATAAAATGGTTATTATGAGATAATTTCAATTAGAGGAATTGTTGATTTGTCTATTTGATATGCGAGGTATGCCTGTTAAATATATTTTATACAAATTAATTAGTTTTAGGTATTAAACTTAAGCCACATTACTATTTTTTGCGATCTATATAACTGAAGTTGGTCTGGTTTTCTTGTTTGAAAATCTTTGCGCGTCCATGTAACTAAGGGCGTATGTTTATGAGGTTAAAGCTATGAGTCGATGAATTGTTATCTATCTTAATTACCATGACCATGAATTAGTTAATAAATCAATCTCATATGAATCAAAAGAGAAGAAGAATGATATAGTCCGTTGAGTATATGCTTCTCAAGATGATCTGGTTGCTTATTTCTATTCCATCGAACTCTAGGTATAATACATTGTTGCTACTATTTTATCGAAGGTCAGCATATAAAATATCTTGAGGTGTCGCATTATTTAAAGGACACAATTCATATATGTTTGAAGAGAATAAAACATACATTATTTGCAGTATTTGACGTATTTTGTTTATCTTTTTTCTTTAGAATAACAAATATGTATGAAGGCTTATCTTCAGAAAATAACTAGCATAGGCTCTGTTTTTCTTGGTCCACTTTCCTAGTCGAGTTACATACATTGAGCTCGTAGGAATGTATCTTCAAAGATTTCTTTTAATTTCCAAACATCAATGTCATGTAAGGAACTTCGTGTCAAATTAAATCTCGATAGAACAAGTATGTTGATAGTTACTACATCTTATCTTGTAAAATCCAGAATTCCCAGAAAAAATGTAGCCATAACTTTCTTATCTTTTGAATTGCACTCTCTTTTCAACTTAACTTCAGCCAAATATTTATTTATATTATGAAAATACGGTTGGTAGTCCATTTCCCTTTCTTGTATAATTTGTGACTTAGATCCCCCATGCATATGAGCAGTAAAATAGTAGATGATAACTACGTTTTTGACAGTAAAATAAGATGTGGGTTATATGTTTATGTAAAATTTATTCTTTTGCCATTGTTTAAAATTTCATGCTCTAAACTAATACCACACAAATTAGTTTAAATCTGTTCCGTTTTGATGTGTATATTGTTGGCATGATACTTTTTTTTTTAATATATGAATGTCTATAATTAGGAATATTGTTCTCAACTTTTGTCGCATTCTTGATTATAATACTTGTACATGGGTCTAAACATGTCATTAATAGAGACTATTATTCGGGTGTACCTCTCTTTCTAACTCTTTATTTTTCTTCTTATGTCTCATGTGCAATCGGAGGGCTGGAGTTTCTACTTAGGAACTCATTTTTTGGCCTAAGATATTAGGCCAACAGCAATTAGGATCATCACAACGCTTGGAGTCTCGCAAATTAGGAATCCAATATTTCTTAGCCTTCCTCTTTTCGAGTCTTAATTATATTATTTGGATATATTGGCTAACCTTTACTTACAAGTTTTGATATATTGTTTGTTTTTTTTATTTTTTATTTTGAAGCTTATTTTACGTGAATTGATATTATTTGTTTATGAATTTAGTTGAGACACGTTTAGAACATATGATACAAAAGATATTTTCTTAAAAAATGGGTTAGCATTTTTACTTATAATATTCTTTCAGGCCTTTTAAGTTGAAAAGAGGGGCTTATAGTTTCAAAATTTTTCCAAATAAAGTTTCGAAAGGTTAAAATATTATTCGTTTAGTGTTTTAAAATTGGGGAAAAGAAATACATATCGACTTAGGCCTTTATCTTAAGGAATAGGAAAAATTATCATCTAAAATTCTCTATTGAAGTTTTAAAAGGTGAAATAATATTCATTTA
>NC_064288.1:9986397-10054401 GCF_019186545.1 Solanum stenotomum | reverse complement strand
AAAATTCGTCAGGAAATCCGGGCATGGTATGGCGCGCCACCCCACCATAGCGCCAGAGAAGAGTATCTGTATGTTAGGGCCTGACGCCCTGCCTAGCCAGGGCACCCCAACTACTACTCTATAGTTCAAAGGCTGGTGCATTGCGCCACTCAGTGCACCAGAGTCGCATGCCCCCACCCTTTCTCCGTCTGAGTTCTTTCATAGGGTACCTTTACTCCCCTTTGATTCTAACTACTTTAAAATACTTATAAACATCTAGAAATAATTCATAACATGAATCATAACCTTAAATGAATAATTCAATTTCAAGGTAAGAGCTAAGAGTCAAGTCTTTAGAGTTTTTTCGAGTCTTTTAAGAAGTCTTTTGCAAACCTTTTTAAACTTCTTTTATGATTTGAGCATTTGAGTTTGAGGGAGAGTAGAGATCAATTCATTTTCTTTAAAATGATATTTGGGAACTAAGTATTTCCAAGAGCAAATGTTTTTACATTTAAGTAGAGAGGAAACACCGATTTTCAAAAGAGTTTCTGAGCAGCTTTGAGTACCATCTCTTTTAAGAAAAAGATTTTTGAGTAATAATCTCAAACCACAGAAAGAGTTATGTTTTTAAACATATGATCTAGTTACATTTTGGGAGTAGTATTGAGAACCGATAAGGGGACGGGTTAAGATAACTCAAAGTCCTCATAAACCATGTAGCCAATGTGGGTAGAAAGGGTTATACTTTTAGATGATTCCTTAATGATTTTAGCATAGACTAGTGGATCCACTTAGTAGTAGGTCCTATACACCAGCAAAGTATAAGACAGTTTTGGCAGCGTGGGCTAAACGTTGTATCATCACATAACTCATAGTGATGGTTGTCAGTTAGAAAATCCCCCACAGAGTTTATTTTGTATTTTCATATACAAATAGAGTTTATTTTTTTATCCTTGCATACAAATTGAGTATATTATATTTTTAAATACATTGAGTTGTTATCTACTGTTTTAAAAGCTTTTCTTTATACTGCGTTCTTTACTACTGATTTATATTTAAATTGGTTAAATATCCCTGAGTTGAGTTGAGATGAGGTAGGTGTTTTTTCCAGTTCCAATTCAAGCTTATGTCTTATTTAGATTTCCCCTCATATGCTCTTACATTTCATGTACTGACGCCATTTGGCCTACATCTTTTATGATGCAGATACAGGTAACCAGGATCAGCATCCAGCGCTTCGTTAATCCAGTTGAGTTCCAGAGTTGTTGGTGAGCTTCCTTGCTTTCGGAGGATCCTTTATTTACTTTCAGTATTTCAGTTGTTAGGATGATCAGGGGTCTTGTCCTGACATCCCTCATAGTATTAGAGGCTTCATAGATATATAGGCAGTAGTTCATGAGTCTTGTTCATTTTAGTAGTTTTTCTCTAAGACTTGAGTTGCCTCTTTGGCCAGTTGAATGCTCCCTTTAAAAACATTCTCAGTTTATTATTTGAATTTATCTTTTGAGATTATTCTATGTTAAGTATGTCTTTCGCTAGTAGTTAAGCCAGACCAAGGGTTCACTTGGGACCATCAATGGTTCTCGAGTGCCAATCGTGCCCAAGGTATAAGCTCAGGGCGTGACAAACTTGGTATCAGAGCACAGAGTTCAAGAGTCCTAAGGTGTCTATGAAGTCGTGTCTGTAGAGTCTCAATTATCGGTGTGAAGTGTGCCACATCTATAATTAGGAGGCCGCAACATTTAGGAGCTATCTCACTTCTTTCATACTCTTTTCGTGCGTTAGAGATTCTTACTATAAAGTTTCTTTCTAATTCATGCTTGCGCGTATCTTTGAAATCATGCCTCTATGAAGAGCTATTCGAGGTTGTCCCTCTAGGAGAAATGTTGAACCACAAGATCAAGGGGTACCCAATGCACCAAAAGTGCAACCCCAAGGTGGGGTCACTAATGCTGAGTTCCGGGAAGCTATTTGGATGTTGAGTCAAGTGGTAACCAACCAAGATGGACAATCGAGAGAGGTTCGACAGGATGTGGCTGATACGTCTAGGATCCGGGAGTTCTTAAGGATGAATCCTCTAGACTTTACCGATTCAAGTATCACTGAGGATTCGAAAAACTTTGTGGAAGAGCTACAAAAGGTTTTTGAGATTATGCATGTTGTTGATGCTGAGCGAGTGGAACTAGCTGCATACCAGTTGAAAGGTGTTGCTAGAATCTGGTTTGACTAATGGAAGAAGAATAGAGTTGAAGGTGCACTAATTGTGAGCTGGGCGATGTTTGAGGAGGACTTCTTAGGGTGTTTCTTTCCCCGTGAACTGAGAGTGAGAAAGGTATGAGAATTCCTCACTCTTAAGCAGGAATCTATGAGTGTGCATGAGTACAACCTTAAGTTTACCCAACTGTCCCATTATGCCTCAGAGATGGTTGCTGATATGAGGAGCAAGATGAGTTTGTTTGTTGTTGGGTTGTCTCGACGGTCAAGTAAGGAGGGCAAGGAAGCTATGCTGATAACAGATATGGACATAATAAGGTTGATGATCCATGTGCAACGGGTTGAAGAGGATAAACTGAGAGATAGAGAAGAGTTCCGAAGCAAGAAGGCTAAAACATCAGGAAATAAGTTCAGGCAACAGAAGGGCAATGCGACCGATCTTCTTTTCAACATAAGAAACATGGACCTGCTTCATCATCTGCTAGTGTAATTGCAAAAAGGAACATCGGTGAGTTCAAGAATTAGAATTCACATAATTTTAGAGCTAGACCTGCACATTCTCTAGGTAGTATGGCACAAGGAGGTAATGGGACTTATGCATGTGCCAAGTGTGGCAGGACCCACTCATAAGTGTGTCGTGATGGCTCCACTGGTTGTTTCAAGTGTGGTCAGAATGGTCACTTCGTGAAAGAGTGCCCTAAGAACAAACAAGGTAATGGTAATGGGGGCAATAGAGCCCAATCTTCTTCAGCGGCTCCACCAGACAGAGCTGCACCTAGAGGAGCTACTTCAGGGACAGGTAGAGGAGCAAACCGTCTGTATGCTATCAATAGTCGCCAAGAGTAAGAGAATTTGCCAGATGTTGTCACTGGTATGATCAAAGTCTTTAGTTTTGATGTATATGCTTTTCTAGATCCAGGAGCAAGTCTATATTTGTGACTCAATATGTTGCGATGAATTTTGATATTCTTCCTGAGAAACTTTTTGAGCCCTTCAGTGTTTCCACACTTGTTGGTGAGTCTTTCTAGCTGAGAGAGTTTATCGTGATTGTACCATTTCCGTGAATTACAAGAGCACTATGGTTGACTTAGTCGAGTTGGACATGGTAGATTTTGACGTTATTCTAGGTATAGATTGGCTTCATTTCTGTTATTCCTCAGTTGATTGTAGAGCTCGAGTAGTCAAGTTCCAATTTCCTAATGAGCCAGTAATAGAGTGAAGGAGTAGTTCAACACTGCCTAAGGGTCATTTTATTTCATACCTTAAGGCAATAAAATTAGTTTCCAAGGGGTGTGTCTATCACTTAGTACGAGTTAATGACTTTAGTGTTGAGACACTATCTATTCAATCAGTTCCAGTTGTGAGCGAGTTTCTAGAAGTCTTTCCAGATGATCTTTTTAGAGTCTCTCATGAGAGAGAAATAGACTTCGATATAGATATTCATCCTGATACTCGTCTATCTCTATTCCGCCATATAAAATGACTCCAGCTAAGTTGAAAGAGTAGTTGAAAGATCTCTTTGAAAAGGCTTCATTCGACCAAGTGTCTCACCTTGGGGCGCTTTGGTCTTAATTGTGAGGAAGAAAGATTGTTCACTTTGGATGTGTATTGATTACCGTCAGTTGAACAAGGTTACCATAAAGATTAAGTATCCTCTTCCGAAAATTAATGATCTTTTCAATCAGCTTCAGGGCTCCACTTATTTTTCTAAGATAGACCTGAGATCTAGCTATCATCAGTTAAGAGTAAAAGAAAGTGACATCCCTAAGACAGCATTCAGAACCCGCTATGATCATTATGAGTTTCTGGTCATGTCATTTGGTTTGACTAATGCTTTTGCAGCATTCATGGAACTCATTAACAGAGTATTTAAAACTTATCTAGATATGTTTGTTATCATTTTCATTGATGACATTCTAATCTATTCGAGGAATAAGGAAGAGCACGCTAGTCATCTCAGAGTAGTTCTCCAAACTCTCAAAGATAGAGAGTTGTATGCTAAATTCTCTAAGTGTGAGTTTTTGTCTCAAGTCTGTGGCATTCTTGGGCTACATTATTTCCGGTGATGGAATTCGAGTTGACACTCATAAAATAGAGGCAGTGCAGAACTGGCCTAGACCCACATCTCCGACTGATATTAGAAGTTTCTTGGGATTGTCTAGATATTATAGAAGGTTTGTCGAGGGGTTCTCATCTATTTCATCCCCTTTGACAAAGTTGACTTAGAAGACATCGAAGTTTCGATGGTTTGAAGCTTGTGAGAAAAGCTTTCAGGAATTGAAAACTAAGTTGACTATTTCTCCAATGTTGACCTTACCACAGGGTACACAAGGCTTTGTTGTACATTGTGATGCGTCCAGAGTTGGACTGGGTTGTGTATTAATGCAGAATGGCAAGGTTATAGCCTATATATGCTTTAAGACAGCTTAAGATTTACGAGAAGAATTACCCAACCCATGATTTAGAGTTGACTCTTGTAGTGTTCGCTTTGAAGATGGCATCACTATCTTTATGGTGGTCAAGTAGATGTATTCACCGATCACAAGAGTGTTCAATATATATTCAGTCAGAAAGAGATTAAACTCAGATAGAAGTGGTGGTTAGAATTACTCAAGGATTATGACATGAGTATTCTATATCACCCAGGTAAGAAAACTCATAGAGTTTGCTTACAACAATAGTTATCACTCTAGCATCCAGATGGCTCCTTATGAAGATCTTTATGGGAGAAGATGTAGATCTCTTATTGGATGGTTTGAGATTAGTGAAGCTGGGTTGATAGGGACAGATTTGATTCATCAAGCTATGTAGAAAGTAAAAGCAATTCAATAAGGTTGAAAACAATGTAAAGTCGTCAGAAATCCTATACTGATGTTAGGAGAAGAGACTTAGAATTTGAAGTAGATGATTGAGTATATTTGAAGGTTTCACCATGAAGGGTGTTATTGTAACACCCCATATGCTAGAAAGACCAGTTTGCAAAAAGCAGAAGTTGCAGGTGCCACCGACGGGCACCACCTACGGACCATAGGTGGGGGTCCGTGGATGGCCACTTGCAACCCTCTCCAAAAAACTCAGACATAATATTTGAAGGCACGACGCACGGCCGGATCCACAGACCATAGGTGAGACCACGGGTCGTGGTCCTAGTATGTAGATCGAGACCCTAGAACCCCACTGTCTGAAGCCAATCGATGGTTGATAGGATGGACCGTCAGTTAATTCGTCGGTTGGCCCCAACAACTTTTATGTTAGGGGTCATTTGGTCTTTTCCCTATGCGTTAGATCCCTAAACTACGTCGTTTAACCCTAAACTACGTAGTTTTTGTCAGTCTTAGCCTAGCAACTAAATTAGAACCTACCCTAGTTAATTCATTCTCCTAAATTCATTCAATTAGAACAAAAAGAGGAGAAAGCAGTCGAGCAGCCCTAGTCCAAGAACACAACAAGGTTTCTTCAGTTCCAACCCCGAAATCGAAATATTTCTCCGTGAATTTTGTCACCAGGTATGTGGAATTTCACTAGTGGGTTTCTTTCACCCATTAGGTCCCTAGAATTTAGTCAGACTCTTGATTCTCTATATCATGTTAAAACCTAGGGTTTCTAGAAATTCAGATTATTGTTATGATTCAGTTGTTAGACTAATCCAAATCAAATTATCATGTTTTTGAGGAATTGTTGCTTAGATTCTTTCATGAAACTCAGAACTCTAGTTGAGTAAATTCGTTTAGTTCATGAATTACACTTGCTAGGTCAGTTTATTCAGTTATACATGCCCCAGTTAAGAATGTTTCATTATTAATATATTAATGTTGCATTTTCAGTTAGCATGTCAGTATTACAGATGTTCAGTCATAATGTGTTAATTATATAATCAGTTGGAGGTAGGCTTAATACCGAGTAGACTAAGGGTCAGTCACCCTCATAGTCCCAGAACTAATTGCCCATAGGTAAAGTCCCCTCCGTGGGCATTATTCTTAGTGATCACGCTAGTCATGCCTCTCTATCCTTGGCAAGGTATATTGGGTCCTCTCGATGGGGCGTATACATTGGACTCCACATTTAGCTTATGTGGTTTTATGTCGGTTATTAGTAACTCCCACAGACAAATTCTAGTGTATTGACCAGGTTATCAGTTAGAGTTCAGTATGCAGTCTCAGTTTGTAATAAAGTTGGTCACTACATTCAGTTAGTTCATATTCAACATGTCTAGCATATTTATCATGTTCAGATTATATCATTGCTATATCGCTTTATTCAGTTATATGTTTTATTCTTCTTTATTTTATCCTTCATGCTCAGTACCTTTCAAGTAATAACACATACTCTGCGCTACATCTTCACATGATGTAGGTTCAGGTCCTCAGCATTCACATAACGCATAGAACGGTTCTCAATCTCCAGTTCGCAGCATCAATAGTGAGTCCTCATTCTTCGAGGACGAGTGACATGTTATCTTTCCATTTTCAGTCCTTAATTTCAGTTTTGCTAGAGTTAGCTGGGGATATCTCTTATCATCTCTAGCCAGTAGAGGATTTTATTCCGATATAGTTTAGATTCAGTTTTAGTTTAAGTTTGATCTCTCAGTTGTCATTAAACTCAGTTATATATATTCAGACTTAGAATGGGTATTCCCCATCATTTCATTTTATGATATGTTTCTAGCTTCCACATAGTATATTTTATTTAGTAATCTTTTAGTATGCTTATGATATGCCAGCTTAGGGTTAGCTTGGGGTCACTCGTGATCCTAGGTCCCGTGTTTTATGTCTAGGAGGTAGCCTCGAGGCATGAAAAACTTAGTATCAGAGCATTAGGTTTAAGTGTCTTAGGATGTATGAAAAGCCGTACTAAGTATAGTCCTTTTCATGGGTGTGAAATGCACCACATCTAATGAGAGGGAGGCTACAAAGTGTTTTAGGAAAACTTCACTTTCTTGATATTCTTATCGTGCATTGGTATGATCTCTCTTTCTAATCCATCGTTATGTGTTTTCAAATCATGCCTCCTCGTAGAGCTTACATAAGGAATGTGAATGCCCACAATGCTAACGTAACTCCTCCAGTCCCAAATCAGGAAGTTTCGAATGCAGAGTTTTAAAATGCTATTCAAATTTTGGCTCAGAGTGTGACCAACCAGAACAATCAACAAGCCCCAGTTCTTACTAACACTAATGTTGGGTCAGCTGCAACTAGAGTTCGGGATTTTGTTAGGATGAACCCACCTGAGTTTCTAGGGTTGCAGGTTGGTGAGGATCCCTAGAACTTCATTGATGAGGTCAAGAAAATCTTTAGAGTGATGCAAATGACTGGTAATGATAGGGTAGAGTTGGCATCCTACTAGTTTAAAGATGTAGCTCACATCTGGTTTACTCAATGGAAAGAAAACAGAGGTATATATGCAGTTCCTATCACTTTGGAGTGTTTTTGTGAAACTTTTCTGGACAGGTTCTTCCCAGGAGAGTTGAGGGAGAAAAAAGCTTAGGAGTTCGTAAATTTGAGGCAAGATAGCATGTCAGTCCAAGAGTACGGACTTAAGTTCACCCAACTCTCCAGGTATGCTCCTCACATAGTTGCTGATCCAAGGGCACAAAGGAATAAGTTTATGTATGGGGTGTCCGACTTAGTGAAAACAGAGTGCAGAAATGGTATGTTGCTGGAAAATATGAATATCTCTAAGCATATGACCCATGCTCAACAAGTTCATGGAGATGAGCTTAGGAACATGCTAAGGATAATAATAAGGCTAGGACAGACAACTATGAGTATTCTTAGCAGAAATCGGGTGGTGGAAATTGCTCTCAATTCCAGTAGAAATCTTCAGCTCCAGCACCTTCATCAGCTAGTGCTCCATCCTCTAGGTTTTGACAGGATCAGAAAGGTAGGGCATTAGACTCGAAGTCGCATGAGAGTGTTTCAGGTAGTAAGACCTACCTAACTTGTCCTAAGTGTGATAAGAACCATTCGGGCGAGTATCTTGCAGGGAAGAAATGATGTTTCGGGTGTGGTCAGACTGGTCAAAGGTTGAGAGATTGTCATTCTTCTAAACAGAGTCAGGGAGGTAACAATAGTAGGGCTCAGTCTACAGCTCTAGTAGCACCAACAAGTTGCCCAACTCAGCAGGGTGCTTCATATAGTTCAGGTGGCGGTTAGCGCCAAAACAGGTTGTATGCTCTCCAGGCTCGCCAGGATCAGAAAGATGCTCCTGATGTGTTTACTGGTACGTTGCGTTTCTTTCATTTAGATGTTTATGCTTTGTTAGATCTATGAGCTACTCTTTCCTTTGTAACTCCATATCTAGTAGTAAACTTCGGTGTTAGTCTAGAAACTATTTCAGAACCTTTCTCAGTCTCTACTCCAGTTGGTGACCCAGTTATAGCTAGACGGGTATACATAAATTGCCCTATCACAGTTTCTCTGAAAGTCACCTCAACAAATCTTGTAGAGTTAGAAATGGTAGACTTTGATGTCATTCTAGGCATTGATTGGTTACATTCATGTTATGCCTCAGTCGATTGTAGAACTAGGATAGTTCGTTTTCAGTTTTCAGACGAGCCAATCTTAAAATGGAAGGCTAGTAGCTCAGTGCCTATGGGTCGATTCATTTATTACCTTAAGGCCATAAAGATGATTTCTAAGGATTGTCTCTAACATCTAGTTCAGGTTAAGGATTCTAGCTCCGAAACCCCAACTCTTAAGTCAGTTGCAGTAGTTATTGAGTTTCCAGAAGTGTTTCTAGAAGATATTCCCGGAGTTCCTCCTGAAAGGAAAATCGACTTCGGAATTGATCTCCTTCTAGATACCCAACCTATTTCTATTCCTCCTTACAGAATGGCTCCAGTTGAGCTTAAGGAATTAAAATAGCAGTTAAAAGACCTTCTAGATAAGGGCTTCATCTGACCCAGAATTTCCCCAAAGGGTGCACTAGTGTTGTTCGTGAAAAAGAAAGACGTTCTCTCAAGATGTGCATTGACTATCGGCAGTTGAACAAAGTTACAATCAAGAATAAGTACCCTATCCCCAGGATTGATGACTTGTTTGACCAACTTCAAGGTGCTAGTCATTTTTCGAAGATAGACCTCAGATTTGGTTATCATCAGCTCAGAGTTAGAGATAGTGACATTAGAGATAGTGACATTCCAAAAACAGCCTTCAGAACTCGGTATGGTCATTATGAATTTGTAGATATATCATTTGGACTAACCAATGCTCCCGCAGATTTTATGGATTTGATGAACAGGGTGTTCAAGAAGTATTTGGACTTGTTCGTTATCCTCTTTATTGATGATATCCTCATTTACTGTAGAAATGAGGAAGAATATGCGACTCATTTGAGGGTTGTCTTGCAAACTCTCAAAGATCGCCAGTTATTCGCTAAGTTGAGGAAATGTAAGTTTTGGTTGTAATCAGTTGCTTTCCCTGGGCATATTGTGTCTAGTGAAGGGAACAAAATGGATTCTCAGAAAAATAGAAATAGTGAAACAATGGCCTAGACCTACCTCTCCTTCAGATATCAAAAGTTTCTTGGGTTTGGCGGGTTATTACAAAAGGTTTGTGGAAGGATTTTCATCCATAGCTTCTCCATTGACTAAGTTGACTAAGCAAAAGTTAAGTTTTAGTGGTCATATGAGTGTGAGAAGAGCTTCACAGAACTGAAAACTAGGTTTACAGCTCCTGTTTTGACTCTACTAGAGGGTTCAGACGGTTATGTTATCTTTTGTGATGCATCCAAAGTAGGCCCAGGTTGTGTGTTGATGCAGCGAGGTAAGGTTATAACATATGCTTCTAGACAGCTGCTGCATGAGAAAAACTATCCAACTCATGACCTTAAGCTTGTAGCAGTGGTTTTTTCCCTTAAAATCTAGAGGCATTACTTGTATGGTGTTCACGTAGATGTGTTCACAGACTATAAGAGCCTTTATTATGTGTTCACCCAGAGAGAGTTGAATCTTCGTCGGAGGAGATGGCTTGAGTTTCTCATGGACTACAATATGGATGAATTTACAATTCTGGTAAGGCCAGTGTAGTAGCAGATGCTCTTAGAAGATTATATATGGGTAGTGTAGTGCATGTTGAGGAAGAAAGGAAAAAACTAGCAAAAGATGTTCACCGGCTTGCTCGTCTGGGAGTTCGCCTTATGAGCAAATCAGATGGTGGTGTAACAGTTCAAAATAGGTCAGAATCTTCATTGGTAGTGTAGGTTAAGGAAAAACAAGACAGTGATCCAATAATACTTCAACTAAAGAGTGCAGTCCATCAACAGAGGGTTGAGGTTTTCTCCCAAGGGGGAGATGGTGTGCTTCGCTAATAGGGTCGTTTATGTGTTCCTAAGGTGGGTGAGTTGAGACAACAGATTCTTGCAGCCCATAACTCCAGGTATTCTATTCATCCATGCGCCACTAAGATGTACCGTGATCTGCGGAAAGTCTTTTGTTGGAATGGCATGAAAAGGGATATAGCAGATTTTTTGGCTAAGTCCCCTAATTGTCAACGAGTGAAGGTAGAACATTAGAAACCAGGGGGTATGGTCAAGAGATCAACATTCCTACTTGGAAGTGGGAAGTAATCAACATGGACTTCATTATAGGTTTACCTCATACTCACAGACAACATGACTCAATTTGGGTGATAGTTGACAGAGTTACTAAGTCTGCACACTTTTTGGCTGTCAAGACTACAAATTCGGCAGAGGACTACACCAAGCTTTTCATTCTGAGATAGTCAGGTTACATGGGATTCCTTTGTCTATCATCTCAGATAGAGGTCCTCAGTTTACCTCTCATTTTTGGAAGTCATTTCAGAAAGGTCTTGGTATTCAGGTTAATCTTACCACAACATTTCATTCACAGATGGTTGGTCACGTAGAGCGTATCATTCAAACCTTAGAGGACATATTGAGAGCTTGTGTGATCAACTTCAAGGGTAGTTAGGAGTAGTTGGGATGATCACCTTCCTCTTATAGATTTCGCCTACAATAATAGCTACCACTCCAGTATTCAGATGGCCCCTTATGAGGCATTATATAGGCGTAGATGTAGATCTCCAATTGGTTGGTTTGAAAAAGGTGAAGTAGCCTTGATAGGGCCAGATTCGGTTCATGATGCTATGGAAAAAATTTAGCTCATCAGGGATAGACTTAAGACAGACCACATAGATGTAAGGAGAAAGGACTTGGAGTTCCAAATTGATGATTGTGTTTTCTTGAAAGGATCATGTATGAAAGGGGTGATGAGATTTGGAAAAAAAGGGAAGCTCAGTCCTAGTTATATAGGCCCTTACAAGATCTTGAAAAGAGTTGGTAAAGTGGCTTATAAGTTAGAGTTGCCAGTAGAACTAGCAGCAGTGCATCTGGTTTTTCACCTTTCGTTGTTGAAGAAGTGTGTGGGTGATCCAGCATCTATAGTACCATTGGAAAGTGTGGCTATGAAAGATAGTCTCACTTATGAGGATGTGCTAGTTGAGATTCTTGATCGTTAGGTTCGGAGGTTGAGAAACAAGGAAGTCGCTTCAATGAAGGTTTTGTGGAGGAGCCAGTCCAAAGAGGGAGCTACTTGGGAAACAGAAGCAGCCATAAAGGCCAAGTATCCTCATTTCCTTCCTTCCGATTCCATTCCAACTTGAGGTAACAGTTTCTCTCCAGTCTTTTAGTTACTCATGCGTAGATTCAGTCTTAGTCTCATGTTCCTTCAGTCGTACTTGCATTTTCAGCGTATTTGCATGTCCTTCGAACTTAGTTTAGTTAGATTTCAGTTTCCACTACTTAGTGGTAGGATTTGCAGCTCCTTTCCTCCAATTTTCAGTTAGTTTAGTCTTCATTCGAGGACGAATGATCCCAAGGGGGAGATCCTGTAACACTATGTATGCTAGAAAGACCAGTTTGCAGAAATCAGAAGTTGCAGGTGCCACCGATGGACACCAACTAGATATTCCTCAATGTCCAGGCTATTCACAGAACGTGAGAAGCAGATGATTAATCACCCACGAATCGTAAGGTGACCCACAGACCGTAGCTGGGGGTCCGTGGATGGCCAACTGCAACCTTCCCCAGAAAACTCAGACAGAATATTTTAAGGCACGACCCACGGACCGTAAGTCAAACCACGGGCCGTTGTCCTGGTCCATGGATCGAGACCCCAGAACCCAGTCTATGAAACCAGTCGACGGTTGACAGTACCGACCGTGGGTCAGTCCATGGACCGTCGGTCAATCCGTTGGTTGTCCCCGACAGCTTTTAAGTCAGGGGTCGTTTGATTTTTTCCCTATGCGTTGGACCCCTAAACTACGTTGTTTAGCCCCTAAACTACGTAGTTTTGGTCAGTTTTGGCCTAGAAACTAAATTAGAACCTACCCTAGTCAATTCATTCTCCTAAATTCATCCAATTAGAACGAAAATAGGAGAAAGAAGTCAAGCAGCCCTAGTCCAAGAACACAACAAGGTTTCTTCAGTTCCAGCCCCGAAATCAAAAGATTTCTTCGTGAATTTCTTCACCAGGTATGAGGGATTTCACTAGTGGGTTCCTTTCACCCATTAGGTCCCTAGAATTCAGTCAGACTCTTGATTCTGTACATCATGTTCCTAGATATTCAGATTAATATTGTGATTCAGTTGTTAGACTAATCTAAATCAGATTTTCATGTTTTTGAGGAATTGTTGCTTAGTTTCTTTCATGAAACTCAGAATCGTAGTTGTGTAGATTCATTTAGTTCATGAATTACACTTGCTAGGTCAATTTATTCAGTTATACATGCGCCAGTTAAGAATGTTTCATTATCAGTATATTAATGTTGCATTTTCAATTAGCATGTCAGTATTTTGAGCTATTCAGTCATAATGTGTTAATTACATACTAAGTTAGGAGTAGATTACTACCGAGTGGACTAAGGATCAGTCACCCTCATAGTCCTAGAACTACGTGCCCTGTAGGTAAAGTCCCCTATGTGGGCATTATACTTAGTGATCACGCCAGTCATGCCTCTATACCTTTGACAAGGTATATTGGGTCCTCTCGATGGGGCGAATACATCGGACTCCACATTTAGCTCATGTGATTTTATGTCGGTTATTAGTAGCTCCCACAGATAGATTCTAGTGTATGGACCATGTTATCAGTTACAGTTCAGTATTCAGTCTCATCATGTTATAGAGTTGGTCACTACATTCAGTTAGTTCATATTCAACATGTCTAACATATTTATCATGTTCAGATTATATCATTGCTATATCGCTTTGTTCAGTTATATATTTTATTCAACTTTATTCTATCCTGCATCCTCAGTACCTTTCAAGTATTGACACATACTCTGCGCTACATCTTCTCATGACGTAGGTTCAGGTCCTCAACATTCACATCACACATAGATCAGTTCCTGATCTCCAGTTCAAGAGCATCAGTTGTGAGTCGTCATTCTTCGAGGATGAGTGACAAGTTATCTTTCCATTTTTAGTCTTTTGTTTTAGTTTTTCTAGAGTTAGCTGGGACATGTCTCAACATCTCTAGTTAGTGTAGGCTATTATTCAGACATAGTATAGATTCAGTTTTAGTTTGTGTTTGATCTTTCAGTTGTCATTAAACTCAGTTATATATATGCATACTTAGAATGGGTATTCCCCCTCATTTCATTTTATGATATGATTCTAGCTTCCACATAGTATATTTTATTTAGTAATATTTTAGTATGCTTATGATAGATCAGCTCAGGGTTAGCTTGGGGTCACTCGTGATCTTAGGTCCCGTGTTTACGTACAGGGGTAGCCTCTGGGCGTGACAGTTATGAGGTTTGGTAAGAAGGGGAAGCTTAGTCCCCAGTATATTGGTCCTTACAAGATATCCAAGAGGATTAGTAATGTAGCCTATGAGTTGGAGCTACCGCAAGAGTTAGCAGCAGTCCACCCAGTATTCCATATTTTAATGTTGAAAAAGTGTATGGGCGATCCTTCACTCATTATACCTACTGAAAATATTGGTATTAAGGACAACCTATCTTATGAGAAGGTTCCCGTATAAATTTTAGATCATCAGGTTTGCAAGTTGAGAACCAAGAAGGTAGCATCAGTCAAGGTCTTATGGAGGAATTAGTTTGTTGAGGAAACTACTTGGGAGATTGAGGAGGATCTGAAGAAGAGATACCCACATCTCTTTGCTCCCGGTAAAACTTCAAATCAAGGTACTAATTCTTTACTTAGTACTCATTAAGTTGATGTGTTATGATAAATTGCATGTTGGGTGTTTGAGCTAAATGTTAGATATTACAACTTAGTTCTACTTAGAGTGATCTCATTCAAGGACGAATGATCCCAATGGGGAGATATTGTAACATCTCGCCTTAGAAAGAGCTAGAAATAGAAAAAAGAAAGTTGGAAAGGGTCAAATTGAAAACTTTGGCAATTATGCTATGTTATGAGTTTGGGTCAACTTCAAACGACCATAACTTTCAATACAGAATGATTTAGGTAGCCCAAAAGATATCAAATAAAAAGTCTTGGAATCCTATTTCCAACGCCACTGAGTTTGCTAATTTTCAAGTTTGGATGAGGGAGATATGATCATTTGAAAATATGTCTATCCAGTTAAGAAAAGTTACCCAAATTTAATAGGGGTATTTTGGTCTTTTCCTTACCCAAATAGATTT
Source organism: Solanum stenotomum (assembly GCF_019186545.1). Taxonomy (NCBI): domain Eukaryota; kingdom Viridiplantae; phylum Streptophyta; class Magnoliopsida; order Solanales; family Solanaceae; genus Solanum; species Solanum stenotomum. The sequence goes on along the minus strand of NC_064288.1, from coordinate 10,039,579 downwards.
AAGCGAATTTTGGTAATACATAGGGGTCTAAACTGATTTGGTTTAGTTTTACAAATCCTAATTTACGCTAGGGTTTTGAGAGGAGTTCAAGAAGAGGAGAAAAGGAGAAAAGTCATGACATTCATCAAGTTCTTGAAGTTTTGTTGCAGCATTTCGCCAAGGATTTGATACTAAGAGCTATGTGAGTTCTCATAGTATTGGGTTCATTCACCCACATGTCAATCATGTTATATTCAACAAAATTTTGTTCTTGAAGTTGAAGAGTTTGAGTTCTTGATTAGTTTCTTGAAGTATTGTTTCCTTTCTTGAATTAGGATGGGTTTGATGATTTCTTGAGATAATCGTTTGGAGTTTAAGAGTTGTTTTGAGTAGATTCTTGTGTACTTTTGTTGGGTATTCGAATCTAAGTGATTAGGGAAGAAACTATTAGATTCTAGGTGAATTGAAGTTAGAAAACGAGTAAGAAAATTCATTGGGAAATCAGGGCAGGGTGTGGCGCGCCGCCACACTATAGCGCCAGAGAAGAGTGTCTGTAGGTTGGGGCCTAGCTCCCTGCGCCAGTCAATGTACCCCAACTACTACTCTATAATTCAAGGGCTGGCACTCTGCGTCACTCAGTGCGTCTGAGTTCTTTCAAAGGGTACCTTTACTCCCCTTTGATTCTAACTACTCTAAACCACTTCTAAGAGTTTAGAAATCATTCATAACATGAAGCATAACCTTGGATCCATAATTCAAATTCAAGGTAAAAGCTAAGAGTCAAGTCTTGAGAGTTCTTTCCAGTCTTTTGCAAACCTTTTTAAACTTGTTTTAAGATTTGAGAATTTGAATTTAAGGGAGAGTAAAGTTGGGTTCATTTTCTTTAGAATGATATATGAGAACTAAGTATTTCCAAGAGGAAATGTTTACATTTAAGCAGAGAGGAAACACCGATTTCTGAAAGAGTTTTTGAGCAATTTTGAGTACCATCTCTTTTAAGAAAAAGATTTTTGAGTAATAATCTCAAACCAGAGTTATGTTTTTAAACATATGAGCTTGGTACATTTTGGGAGTAGTATTGAGCACCGATATGGGGACGAGTTCAGATAACTCAAAGTCCTCATAAACCATGTAGCCAATGTGGCTAGTGTTGACACCCAATTTTGGCCCTCCGCAATATAAATTAATCATCGAGCTTCTTAAATTTCAAATGATTTGAAATAATTGACTTTATAAAATTCAAAAATATATTTTTTAATTATTTTAAATAGTTTAGTCACTTTTTATAATTTTTAAATAATATATATGTTTACATAATTATTTATATAATTAGTATATTTTATGAATACTTGAAAATCGTCTCAAAAAATATTTTGTTTTTAATTGGATATTTTGTTAATTAGTTTGGCCTAATTATAGGCTATATTTTGAGCTAATTAGTTTATAATTAAGTTAATTATTTTATCTTGTTTAGATTAAGAAGCTCGTTAGTCAATTATATTAATTCGTCTCACTTAATTACTAGCCGAATTTATTAAAAAATATCAATTTCGTTACATTCCTAATTCATTGGCTAAATTCATAATGCAATTGACCACTCAATTCGGTTAAAATTGTAACTCATTAGCCAAATCTCCCAAAACCTATTTAGGCCTTTATTTTACAACTTTCAGCAGCCCATTCTTAGTTTAAACACAATACCCAAAGACCCAGCCCATTCCCTTTACCAAAATACGAACATCAACAAAAGAACGACCCCTGCGTGTTTCTTCTTCTTCTCCACTGTGAACGCAGCAGCCCAGTGAGCAGAAACCCAGAAACCAGCGCAAAATCCAGCAACGAAAATCTAGAACCGCAATGCAGTCCAGCAGCAAAATCGAGCCCAGCTCGTGCATTTTCTCTCTCTCCTGTCGTGCAAGAAGACGTTGAGAATTTTCCAGGTGGAGCGATCTCCTTCCGAGTTTTTCCTTGCTCCAAGATTGGACGGCTGCCTTCATGTTTCCGTTTGAATTCGTACTAAATCGAGTTGGCAACCTTATCTTCCACGAAATTCAAATTTTGAATTTCAAAAAGGTCGATCCAAATCCCTCCCGATTTCCCCCCTCATTTTTCAGCCTTCATTCTCATCTATATAAGCTCCCATTTTCTTCATTGTTAGGTTGGAGAAAAGGGTTAAGAAAATTTGGATTTTTCTATTGATAGAGATAGAGAGAAATAGATATAGAAGAATATAAATATATAGGAGATATAATCGAAATAGCAAGGAAGACCTTTTTTCGATCTTTTTCGTTTTCACTCGCCTTCTTTGTTTATCAGAAACTTCGAGGTTTACGCTTGTGGTGGTGAAATCATTCTCGAATCTCGAGTCTTAGTCGCTGCCCGGAAAGAGGTGATTGCTCTTCTTAATTTTGGTTTATTTGGTTCTTCATTGTTTCATGTCCATATTTAAGTGTCTTTAATAGTTTTAGTTTTCAACATCTAAATTAGCTTAATGATTGTCTCTGTGTTATTTTATAACTTGTTCTTGCTAGATTTCTGAAGTTTTGGTGATTGAATGTTATCTTGATTTGTCTATTTCATCCTAGTTTGTACACTATTTTGCCATGAACATAAATGAAGTTGTTTAAACCTAATTTAGTTTCATGGAACCGATTTTGATCTCGTCTTCACTTATGGTATTAACTTTTGATTCCAAATCCATCTTGTTAATGTTTAGCTTAAATTAAATCTCATTCCGGGTTATTGTATGTGATTTTCGGTTATGGGCTACCTTTTGAGTTTCTGCTTTTTTTCATTATGTTGTACTTTTAGTATGTTGTTTAGATGATTCCTCTATTGTCAATTGATATCGTTGCTAAATGTTCAAGGTTACAATTTCTTACAAATACTGCATATGTTTTCCTATTGTGGTAATATTGCTTGTAAATGAAATGAGTCTATTTGGCAGTATGATGGGGGTATCATTGTGTGAGTATCTTTTCTTATTATTTTAGAAAAATGGTTAGGATTATTGTGTCTATGAAATGATCTAGTCACATGCCAAAAATTTGTAGCGTTATTTGGAATGGTTATGTTCTTTTTGACAAGTTTCTTGAGTTGTGTGTGTTTTACTTAAATTTTCAGATTTTTGCATAGGTGTTTTGTTTATTGTGACTATTTGGGTGTTTAATTTGTTGGTTTGTTTTAAATTAGCATATATTAAAATTGTGCTGTCATCCTAAGAAAAATAGTCCCCTTGATTAGTTTACATCTAGTTGGTTGTTGTGCAATTGTTATCTTTCAATTAATGCATGTTTGTTTCCCCTTTAAGAATGACTCTAGAATCTGATTATGCCGCTTCTCTTTGTTCCATTTTTATTTTTACAAGCCAACAGTTAATCAATTGTTACTTTCTCCATAGTATTTATTCTAATCCTTATCATTTTTCTTGCATGAGCCCCCTCGGATTGAGTCCATTGGACTATTTTCATCATCTCCTTGTATTTTCGAGTATCGAGTCGGCCCTCCGGTGTTCAAGAGAGAAATAGAATTGACGTACAGGGCTGGAAAACATAAAAATGCAAGTGTTCAGAGCTAATCAAAGTGATGGATACGCAGAATATACAACAATATGCATCAGTCGTATGCGTTGTATATTGCATTGAAAATGGGCGAAAAGAGCCCTAAATTTTCAGCTTTGTATTTTGTTATTATTGGGCCTAAGCCCTCTTATTTTGAGTGTTACTATCCTGTTAGATTTTAGGACAGGTACAAATTTTGGCCCAAAAGTTGAAATTAGGCCCAAGTGTTGGTCAATGTGGAAAGAAAACTAGACTTGGGCCTGAACCTTCTCTCCCTCTTTATTTTATTTGTTTTCCTATTTGTCTAATTGTTTATTTGCTAGTTAATTCTAAGGTTTTTTCATAACTCAATTCCCCAAAAGACGAAACAACCATATCTTTAAAATCAAATGAGTATTTTATTTGACTTTAAAATATCTAGTACTTAACTAATATTTTTATTCCATCACCCTTTTCCTTTTAAAAAAAAAATAAGTTCAAGTCTTAAGTTGTTATTTCTTCAAATAAAGTATGCTTTTATTTTAAAATTGTTAGCCAAATAGTTAATTACCGAATAACCGCATGTTAGAGGGCATTTCGGATCCTTTCAAACCCTTTTTGAAATGCTAATAAGAACCCCGAACCCCTTCGAATACTTTCATTAGATTTCTGTTTTAATCTATTTGAAAATAAAGGTTTACTTGATTTTTCTTAAAAATTAAATGGCGACTCTTAAAATCAGTCTAAGTATATTTTCTTAATAAAATAGGTAGAAAGGGTCATACGTTTAAGATGATTCCTTAATGCTTTTAGCTTAGACTAGTGTATCCACTTAGTAGTAGGTCCTACACACCGGTAAAGTATAGGACAATTTTATCAGCGTGGGCTAGACGTTGTATCATCACATAACTCATAGTGATGGTTGTCGGTTAGAGAATCTCCTAAAGAGTTTATTTTGTATTTTCATATACAAACAGAGTTTATTTTGTATCCTTACATACAAACTGAGTATATTGTATTTTTAAATACATTGAGTTGTTATCTACTGTTTAAAAGCTTTTCTTTATACTGCGTTCTTTACTACTGCTTTATATTGAAATGAGTTGAGTATCCCTGAGTTGAGTTGAGATGAGGTAAGTGTTTCTTTTAGTTCCAGTTCAAGCTTATATCTTGTTTAGATTTCNGTGCTGTCATCCTAAGAAAAATAGTCCCCTTGATTAGTTTACATCGAGTTGGTTGTTGTGCAATTGTTATCTTTCAATTAATGCATGTTTGTTTCCCCTTTAAGAATGACTCTAGAATCTGATTATGCCGCTTCTCTTTGTTCCATTTTTATTTTTACAAGCCAACAATTAATCAATTGTTACTTGTTCCATAGTATTTATTCTAATCCTTATCATTTTTCTTGCATGAGCCCCCTCGGATTGAGTCCATTGGACTATTTTCATCATCTCCTTGTATTTTCGAGTATCGAGTCGACCCTCCGGTGTTCAAGAGCGAAATAGAATTGACGTACAGGGCTGGAAAACATAAAAATGCAAGTGTTCGGAGCTAATCAAAGTGATGGATATGCAGAATATACAACAATATGCATCAGTCGTATGCGTTGTATATTGCATTGAAAATGGGCTAAAAGAGCCCTAAATTTTCAGTTTTGTATTTTGTTATGATTGGGCCTAAGCCCTCTTATTTTGAGTGTTACTATCCTGTTAGATTTTAGGACAGGATCAAATTTTGGCCCAAAAGCTGAAATTAGGCCCAAGTGTTGGTCAAGGTGGACAGAAAACAAGACTTGGGCCTGAACCTTCTCTCCCTCTTTATTTTATTTGTTTTCGTATTTGTCTAGTTGTTTATTTGCTAGTTAATTCTAAGGTTTTTTCATAACTCAATTCCCCAAAAGATGAAACAACCATATCTTTAAAATCAAATGAGTATTTTATTTGACTTTAAAATATCTAGTACTTAACTAATATTTTTATTCCATCACCCTTTTCCTTTTAAAAAAAAAAAAAAAGTTCAAGTCTTAAGTTGTTATTTCTTCAAATAAAGTATGCTTTTATTTTATAATTGTTAGCCAAATAGTTAATTACCGGATAACCGCATGTTAGCGGGCATTTCGGGTGCTTTCAAACCCTTTTCAAAATGCTAATAAGAACCCCGAACCCCTTCGAATATTTTCATTAGATTTCTGTTTTAATCTATTTGAAAATAAAGGTTTTCTTGATTTTTCTTAAAAATTAAGTGGCGACTCTTAAAATCAATCTAAGTATATTTTCTTAATAAAATAGGTAGAAAGGATCATACGTTTAAGATGATTCCTTAATGCTTTTAGCTTAGACTAGTGTATCCACTTAGTAGTAGGTCCTACACACCGGTAAAGTATAGGACAATTTTGTCAGCGTGGGCTAGACGTTATATCATCACATAACTCATAGTGATGGCTGTCGGTTAGAGAATCTCCCAAAGAGTTTATTTTGTATTTTCATATATAAACAGAGTTTATTTTGTATCCTTACATACAAACTGAGTGTATTGTATTTTTAAATACATTGAGTTATTATCTACTGCTTAAAAGCTATTCTTTATACTGCGTTCTTTACTATTGCTTTATATTGAAATGAGTTGAGTATCCCTGAGTTGAGTTGAGTTGAGATGAGGTAAGTGTTTCTTTTAGTTCCAATTCAAGTTTATGTCTTATTTAGATTTCCCTCACATGCTCGTACATTTCATGTACTGACGCCATTTGGCCTGCATCTTTTATGATGCATATACAGGTAACCAGGATCATCATCTAGCGCTTCATTGATCCAGTTGAATTCTAGAGTTGTTGGTGAGCCTCCTTGCTTTCAGAGGATCCCTTATTTACTTCCAGTATTTCAGTTATTAGGATGATTGGGGGTTTTGTCCCTACATCCCTCATATTATTAGAGGCTTCATAGATAAATAGACAGTAGTTCATGAGTCTTGTTCATTTCAGTCGTTTTGTTCTAAGACTTGACACTCCTCTTCGGCCAGTTGAATGTTCCCTTTAAAAATATTCACAGTTTATTATTTAAATTTATCTTTTGAGATTATTCTATGTTAAGTAAGTCTTTCGCTAGTAGTTAATCCAGGCGAAGAATTCGCTTGGTGCCAACAATGGTTCTCGAGTGTCAGTCGCGCCCAAGGTGTAGGCTCGAGGCATGACATATTGTATCTGATAGGATTACAATACTTAACAATTTACTAACTATTTTAGGAATAGTAATCTATCATGATTAATATATCCTTCTTATCCACAAGGTATCTCGTCTAGTTGAAATCTACCACAATTACATATTTTTCGCTTAAGGTAAACAATGTATTTTCTTCCAGCATCAAACTAACACATAGCGACACAATTTTGTAACCATCTTATAACATGTACTAGATACATTACAATAACCAATGATACAACCATTCAACAAAATCAAAGATAGATATATATTAATGTATCATCCACAATTATTTCTTGATCAAAACAAGTAATTTACATATCTTGATTGTTACACTATTTATATGTACAATATACACAATAATAATATGATACATTTATACGAATTTGTGATACAGACACTCGATATTCAAAACGTATTTGATCCATCTCAATTGTTAATCCATTTATTACATGTATCATATACAATATATTATGATGATACATTTTTATACAAATCACAACCAGATAAAAAATAATGACAACATCATAATCCATAGATTTAAAATTATAATACACGCGCGTCGTTTACCACTAATGTATCATGACTTACATATTCACACAAAAAGGCCAAACAAAACGTCTTCTTCAACCTTTTGCAACAAAGTCTTAACTTGTCCCCTCAATAAATCCTTGCGAGATTCAGGAGTAACCACACATTTGGCTTGATCGGTAATCCTTTTTTGGACATTTCTGAAGATGGGGTCTCTAAATTCCCCATAGAATGTCCAATAATGGGGAAATCATTCGTTATATCAATCAATGTTGATTGTTTCCCAGTTCTTTTTCATGATTTTGCCAATTTTTTCTTCTCAGATTTATTAATTTTCTTTGAACAAGAAATGAAATAACTTTTCAGAAATCAAATTAAATTTTAATAAAAGAAAGATGAACAAGGGAAATAGAAACTTACTAGTTGACAGAGGGATCTTGTTAGCAATGTTAGCAGCAACCAAGGTTGTCCAATCAGATTTGTGTGATACATTGAATTCAAATTACTCAACGATTATTATATTCAATGATTTCGAATTGATGATTCGAAATCATGAATCGTTTGTCTAATCATCTACAATGGCGGATTTGAGATTCAAGATTTTGAATTGATGAAGAAGATGAAAATTTGATTTTTGAATTTTATGAAGTTGTGACAGATTGGAATAGATTGATATCAATCAATCTGTGTGATTGTGGGAAAAGAAAATTAGTATTGCGTGATTTGTGGGAAAAGAAAATCAGTTCTGTGTGATTTTGGGAAAGAAATTAATTTTACGATAATATTTCATATTAAGCGCAACATACAAATTTATAATGTATCATATATAATGTATTCGGATGAAATTTATGTATCCGGATGGCTGATTTTTTAAGGGATTTTTGTAAAATAGAAAATAGTAGGGATAAAATGTAATTTATGAACTAACACTATGGGATTTAGGTAAATTATACAAATAAAAACTATAGCTATTGAGGCCTATTTATTGCCTTGCTATTTATGGAGTATAAAATAATGTTTCTTTCATCTCAATTTTTGTGTGTAATGACCCTCGGGGACGAAACTAATAATTCACATATAGTTTAGGGATGTTTTTATGTTTAGTTTGTCAAGTAGAAGGATGTTTTTAAGATTTTCATTAGTTCGGGGATGAAACTAATAATTCACGTATAATATAAGGTTGTTTTATATACTTCTCTCTAATTTCAATATATAAAAATGATCTTTAAAAATTTTCTTGTATTATTATTAAAATTTCTTATATGTAAAAATAACATAAAATTAAAAATGTAATGGAGAATCTCCATTCAACTAGGGACAGAACTACCCTCGTTCTAAGGGTGTCAATTCAATCTTCGATATACTTCCATTATATTGAACACTACTCAATAGTTGCAATATGGTTGAATCCATGAAATGTTAAACTCACAGACTCATATATAAAAATAGAATACCAAGAGGAACTACAACATTTCTCGTGCTTTAATATCTATCTAGGAATATTAAAGCACTAGAATTTTATTTTTATTCAATAGAGAACAATTACATAATTTAGAAAAGGGATTACATCCACAAAATCAATTATTTAGATACATACTTTTGTGGCAATGCTTCTTCTTAAGCTTTCTTTAGAGCAGTATTGCCACCAATGCAATACTTCTCACTACAGCTTGTCATGCAATTTTCAAACTTCTCATTATCTACAAAATTAATGAGTAATAATTAGGACTAAGGAGTATTGTTGGACAGAGAGAGTATATATTAATATTAAAATACAACTGTGTAATTAGCAAGAGTACAAGGAGTGTTTGTTACTATACCATAATTCGTTACGAGAAAATTGTAACAATGGCCCAGAGAACATCCAACATTACAAATGTGATTTCCGATTTCAGCATGGGTGCCCCTGGGTGACCCTGGGCAGTGGCTAGGGCATTCTTGAGTGCAGTAATAGTTTCCCTGGCACGACTTAATACAATCTGGGTAACATGTGAAATAGTCTTCAAGGGTCACAGCATTATTTTGTGCAAACAAAAGCATTGCAAGGAATAAAAACAATACAACTTTTAATGCCATAATTAATTTGCACTTTTAATAGGATACTTGTTATTTGCTTGATGTGAAAAGAAAAGGCCCTCACACAAAACTATTTATAAAGGAAACATATATTATAATACTCCCCCCATTTCAAAAAGAATATGCTAGTTTGACTTGGAACGAAGTTTAAGAAAAGAAAGAAGACTTTTTAATCTTGTGGTTCTAAATTAAAGCTATGTCAAATGTACCAAAATATCCTTTAATCTTGTGACCTTAAATATATCACCTAGAAAATTGAAGTTAAATTGTTGTCAAACAAGGAAAGGGATCATTCTTTTTTAAACAGACTAATAGTTCAGTTTGTCATCCATATCCTTATACTTCATGGAGTTTTATCCATACACCTGAACTTGTTCAAAATTAATATATTTCTTAACAATTTTTTTTTATTTGAACTATATTAAAAGTCCTTATATTTAAGACTTTAAAATCAATTACAAATTTGTTAACTTATAACAATCCTTTCTTTATTACACTAACTATAATTATCCATCACTTCAACTAATGGTACAGAAAATATATTAAAGATAGTGAATTTGTTTTGCATTAATACATTCAATTCAGGAATTGAATGTATCTTGAAATGGCTTATTATATGTCCTTTGAAGCTAATATTTCTAGCTATAAAAAAATGTGTACAAAATTTGAATGGTTGAAATTGATCTTCTGCGGTGCTACAGAGGAGTGAATCATAGGTGCAACAGTTTAATTTGATTGTATTTTTCATCCAAAAATCCACACAACTTAATTAGATTATAAAAATAATAATTGTAAAATAAAAATATGTACTCTTTTCATCTCAATTTATGTAACATTTTTTAATTATCGATAGATAATTTGACTAATTTTGGAATTTAATAAATTGGGTTAGATCAACTTAATATTTTAAAATTTAAATTGATATTTCAAAGGGATAATTTCAGAGACCTCCCTTCAGGTTTTTCTATGTAACACTCATAATTAATTAATTAATATTTATTTTAAATAGGCTTAAAGAATGGCTACAAAAAAAAATCAAAATAAGGGAGATAGACGTAATATCATAAGACATAGAGGAGGTGAGTGTTATAGAGTGAAACCTCAAGGGAGGTTCTAATGATCCTGAAGGTCATAACTGGAAATTTTTGGAAATTACCACCCCTTCCAATAGTTGTCCCAAGTCATGTTTGGTAGTTTACGAATTTGGTTTAGAAATCAGATAAAAAAAATTGTGATTTTTGGAAGTTTTAGAGTTTTGAAGACCTTAAGTTGTGAAAAGTGGTTTTCTGTCAACTACGAGAGCTACGAGTCTTGGAATGAGACTCTGTTAGTTCCATCAACTCGGGAATGCAGAATTTGGTCTAGGAATGTTGTCGTTTTCAGTTTCAAGGTCTTTATGTGGATTTGAGATATTGAGTTGGAAGTTTACGTGTATTTAGGCCAAGAGTTGACTTTGGTCAACTTTCAGAGTTTGGATGCTCGAATTGGAATCGACGACACCATTGCATTCGAGTGATATTGATTATAGGCCTATGTGAGGTCTTGGACGAATTTTTAGAGGTACTGGGGAAGTTTGGTATTTTTTGAGTGAAATTTAGTTTATTGCGAATTTAACGGGTTTTGGGTAAATGAGACCTTGAATCCATATTCTAATGGCTACATTGAGTCTGGAATGTTGAATTTAGTGGGGAAGCATATCTGGTTTGTGTGCATGAGATTCTGAACGAATCTCAAGGTACTTTCACTGAATGTTTTTATGCTTTGGTGTTTGTTGTACTTGTCATCTGGTGCCTCATTTGCATTCGCGGGCTTAGTTGCATTTGCAAAGGGTTACGTGTTGCGGCCTCCGCGTTTGCAAAACTTTCACCACAATTGCGGAGGGTTGAGGGTATGGACCTTCGTGTTCGCGAAGGCTTGGGCGTGATTGCAAAGGGTCGAAATGTAGACCTTTATGTTCGGAAAGTTGAGGTCGCGTTCACAAAGGGTTAGCTCGTGTGGTCTACGATTATGGAAGGGAAACCGGGTTAGCGGAGACCAATTTACCTGGCATTTTAATGACTTTAAAAATTAGGATTTCTTTCCCATTTCATCATTTTTGGACTTTGAGAACTCTTGGGAGGCGATTTTAAAGAGAAGATTCTTCACGTTAATCAGTTGGGTGAGTGATTTTAATATTAAACCCTTCATTACCCATTTACTTCTTCATTATTTTAGCATCAAATCATTAATTTGAACTCAAGTTTTTAGGGCCTTTTTCATTAAGTTATGTTTTGAACAAATTGGAGTTTCAAGAATGGTTTCAACTCATTTTCAATTCATTTTTACTTATGAATCCCAAATGCATTGATTATTTTGATTTTATACAAAATTTCATATTTAATCCTAGCCCTCGTGAATGATTTTTAGGTCGATTTGTACCCGATTTTCAAAATCAGCTTTATAGGTGTTGTTGTTCATGTTTTCTTATTGAGATTCTTTATTTGATTAGATTGTGTGGGATCAGAGACTTACCAAAAAGGGAAGGCCCAAGTACCAAGTTGATTTTACTTTCTTTTACGGCTTTCCAAATCGGTGAACAAGTTTTGTTACAACTATCATCAATGAAGGGAGTCACGAGGTTTGGCAAGAAGGACAAACTTATCCCTCATTACATTGGTCCATTTGAGGTTTTTGATAGTGTGGGGCCAATGGCTTACAGGTTAGCACGGTCACCTAACTTGTCTGGGGTTCATCCAATTTTTCAGGTGTCTATACTGAAGAAGTACCATGGGGATGGAGATTATATCATCAAGTGGGATTCGATAGTATTGGACAAGGACTTGCAATAATTCGTGTTCGGGTTGTCTGGAAGGTGAGAACCAAAGTGATCAAATCAGTAAAGGTTTAGTAAAAGTGTCATCCAGTTGAGGAAGCTACATGGGAAATAAAGAGGGACATGTGGGACAAGCATCCTCACTTGTTTGAGGCTTAAGGTACTATATTTTTCTGACTTAGCCAAGTTTCTTGTTTGATCTCTCGAGGTCGAGCGATGGATAAATTGGTATCTATTGTAATGACCCTTCCGGATCGTTATGGGTATACCATTGGTGAAAAGATTTGAGTTAGAAAACTTTCTAAATAGTGACATTAAAATTCTTAGGCTAGGCTAGTCTTAGATGAAATCTGAGTGAGTTGAGGTCTATGGTGATCAGGGAATGAGTTGAGTGATATGTTTAAGCTTGTGTCACATTTCCTAATATCTAAGACATTAAGGAATTTGTAGTGCTTTTCAAAATCAAATTCGGTTAAGTAAAACTCTCGATATCAAAATTGGCGTGAAAGGGGTTAGTTTAGAACACCAAGGGTCGAAGGTGCATTGTTAAATAGGCAGTTTTGAAAAGAATTCTGAGTTTCCATCCCATTAAAGTCACTAAAGGGGGTCTTGTGCCTCTATAGCGAGGGTCCGCCACTATAACGGGATGAATAAATTCTCGCTATAGTGGATTGAGCTGCTATAGAGGGGTAAGTCAGAATTTAATTCAGAAAAGTCTGAAAACCTCTTATTTTCTACAACTTCATCCTTGGGAGAAAGAAAGACGATTTAGGGCAGTTTCTTTTAGCTTTTCCAACAATATTTTTGGTAAATTTACGTCAATTACTTCTTCAACTTGTATTTTGATTCGTAAGACTTAAAATCTAGGTTGTTAGTCTTGAGGAAGGGTTTTAACTTGCATGAATGGTGGAAAGAACCCTTTTTGGGTAAGATGATCATGGGAGTGGCCTAGGGTTTAGGATTTATTTATAATTCGGTATTGTTAGGCCATTATTGAGTGATTATTGTGTTTTATTTATTATTTAGACCAAGAACAAGCCAAGGAATTACAGAAAGGGAAAGCTCGGGCTCTTTAGAGTTTCCAAGGTTTGATTCGAGGTAGGTTATAGTTATGTGTTTTCTAGTTAGGTAATGTATGCATGAACATATTTGTTTACTATTGGTTTCAAGTGTGATTGTAATTGTAATTGTGCGTGATGTTTGTGATTACTGGTTGGCTCGGGTACCACGCCGATATAGGATACTAACAGTTGGCTTGAATACCATGCTTGGCATGAATAATGGTTGGCTCAGGTACCGCGCTGATACATTGACAATTTGTGTATAGGTTCCATGAGAGGACCAGATATGTATTGTTGTGATCATGTGGGACATGTTTCATGCATTGGTTAATTCAGGATATTATGAGTGAGAGTCTATGTATGTTGTGATTGTTGATATATGTGTTGACCTGTATTACTATATCATGGTTACTTGTTTACATTTATATCCTTGGAATTAACCATATGATCCTACCCGTACATGGTGATTGTGTTCTGATTCTGCACTTGCTCTTTTCTTGTGGAGTACATGACATATTCAAGCAGCTAATATGATACCTCAGTTGAGAGACACATGACCTTTGAATCCAAATGTGATCTACTCTTTTGGGCTGCCATAGGCTCTTCTCCATTTCTTTGTCCATCTTTTTGGACTTAGATATTTCATAGAGTTTAGTTTATTGTTTTCTTAGTTGGGGTTGCATCCCCTTATTCAGCTACTTAGAGTTTTGGTACTATGACTTTCATATTCCTCATAGTGAATTTTGATTATGGGTTGAGTTTATGGCAGCTTGCCCCCTTATTGTTTTCAGACTGTATTTCTTAGTGTTCTATATTCTATTTTTCTTCTTAAAGTGGTTGATGGGTTAGTTGAGGTAATGGTTCTCCTATCGGAGGGTTAGTGTGAGAGCCACTTACAACGATCTTGATTGTGATATTAATATTCTGAAGAAGAAAAACATAATTTATAGTGTACCACAGTCTCAAAGTTCATATAGCTTGAATCTCAAGAAGAAAAAATTGGCACAAAAATTGGAAAAGAAGTATTATTTTATAATAAATAGCAAGGCAATAAATAGGCGTCAAAGTAAAAGTTATAGTTTGGATGTTTATTATTCTTAGCAGTCATCTTTCATATACCACTAGTTTTTGCTTAGACTTAATATTTGTATAAAATATTCATAAATATATATAAATATTTTATTGAGAATATAATAATTAGATGAACAGTGAATTTGATAGCTGTTCGGAATCAATTAATCTTAAGTTCTAACCCTGTTAGATCTACTCACCCAAGTATTTTTATTATTAGTAAATCCTTCTTCTATCTTTATTATTGGCTGTTGTTAGATACTAGCATATGTTTAACACATGTTTCACAAAATAGGACAACTATATATCTCGTGAATCAAACGTACTTAGGTAGGGTAAAGCCTTTCCTATCAAATTTAGATTTGCATAGGATCAATTTTTTTTTTACTATATGGGTTTTGTTTTTTTTAAACAAATTTTGGCAGGCCTTTCATTAATATCAAATCAGGATACTCCCATTTCACCTGGACAACCTTCACTCTTGGCCTATAGTCCTCTCCATTGCCTTCAAAATTTCTGCCCAGCTACCTCCACTTTTCATACTAGGCCTTCTTACCTTTGTCAACATAAACATATTTCTAGTTACATTATGTATGACTCTTGGTAAGGAGATGTTCTTTCCTTCATGCTTCTTTTTGTTTCTCCTCTTCCATAATTCCCATATTATGAAGCTTGGCATGGGTCTATAGAATGACTTTTGGTCTGGTTTGATATTGGCCCCCCACCACAACATTATCACTTCTCTTAGTTGTAATCCAGTAATGTTTAAACCTGCAAAAGAACAAAAGTAGGACCATGTCCTGTTAGCAAAATCTGATTTTAGAAACAGGTGAGAAAGTGTTTCCTGGTCAGGTTTGTCACAACACCAACATCTCGATGGGCCTTCTAGACCCCATCTTCTCAGCCTATCATTCACTGGGATCTTAAATTTCCACATTCGCCACATCCATTTTGAACGGCATTCCTTTACTATATGGGTAAAGTCTTTTCAAAGAAGATTTCATATTCAACGGGATTCGGACGCTAGATCTCTAATTGAAGATAAAGAAGTAGTTATCACTTTATCATAATCTTTATGATAATTTAGTATATGCTTATGCCTTCGTGAAATAGTTAAAAATGTATTTTTTATATAGTTTTTTTTATAATAAATTAGGTTATTAAGGTGTAAATTATCAAAAAAAAAAAAAGAAGCCGGAATGCAAATCACAAAAGATTGTGCATGTTAAATTGTTAATCGTGAAAAATACAAAGAACTAATAATAATTATTACTCTAATTGATGTTTAATGCTCCTAAATATTAAGAGGTGTTTTGGCTAAGCATCATTTATTTGTATTTAATGGAACTTTACATAGATTTTAATATTAGGATTTTGAATAAAATCTTAATATTATTAATAGGTATTTTGGTGAGGACAATTTTCATTATCATTATATCCACAATCACCATCGACTAATTAATCGTCATCGCTGACAATCATTGTTGTAAGTCGCTACTGCACATATATATACCATCTCCAACATTATAATTATATTAGTATAATATTAACGCGATGTGGGAAATTGTTATTGTTTGATCAATTTTGAAATTTGAATCCTTTGTCCTCTTCCATCACAAAAATTCACAGAAAAGCATTGCAAGGAACAAAATCAATACTATTTATGTATCTTGTTTAAATTGATATGTGTTGTATTTCTATTAGATACATTAAATAAGAAATTGTTGTCCATAAGATGTTAGGTTTGAGATCGATACATTACTATTTGATAATTGTTATGTATCAGATACCTTTAATATAAATTCGAATTTACGTATCATGCCTAAAAATAGTGCAAGATACATTATTATTTATGTAACTTATTTTGTTTGAGAGCAGAATCCATATGTATCATAAACTAGGGAAATTATCCGCGCTTCGCGCGACTATATAAAATATTTATAAGATAATAATATTAATGTTTATATTTAGGTTAGTATCGAATATATAAGTTAATATTGATATTTCTCTTCATCTGTGATATCATATGTTTTTTCATTTTTTTAAAACATAAAAAATAGATTATTATATTTTTCATTTTTTTTAAGTGCAAACTATTCAGATGTATATGGTAAAACAAAATATTCACCATAGTGAAGTAAATTGAATAAGAGGTAATATTTTGAAATAAAAATATATTGTATTACGTTGAAAATATTTTGTATGTTTTAATCTCCTCTATCTTTTGTAGGAGTACTAATTTTCTATACAAACTCTGATTTCGTAAAAAAATAAATTATTATGTCTTTATTATTACATTTGCTTATTATAATTTTTTAAACATAAATTGAATATTTATAAGAAATATGAAAAATGAAACATACAAAAGTTATGAATAATATTTAATATTAGAAATTACAAGTAAGATGAAGAGACATGAGTTATAAATAATTCAAATGTATAATTTTATTAGACATTAAATGTATTAATAATTATGCATTGATTTTATTTGTAAAATAAATAAAAGAAAATAATGGGTAAAAATATAAAAAATGAACAAAAAAATACAATAATCAGTGACTGTATAAAAATTATAAATACATTTCAAACAAAAAAGAACGGTGACAAAAACAAATTGTTACATACCAAAAAGAAATGACATCATGAAACTAATATTTTATTTTTCAATTACTTTTTTGCAAGTATAATAAAAATGAAACTCCTAACCATCATAATTTTTTTGTTGTTGTTGAAATGGGATATTATATTAATTGCGCTTCATACCAAAGAAAAAGTAAAAAAATAAAGAATCAAATGATTAGCATTGACAATACATTTAGCTAAATTATTTATACAAACGAAAATTTTAAAAACTCTAGCAAAAGTAACTAAGTTACTAATACAAGTCAAAGTAAAAAATAAAATAAAATTTAGCAAACATAATCCCTAAGTATGCTTCATTTTTTTCCCTTCTATCTGTAACGATCGGGTTCCGTCGTTATAGAAAAGCCAACGGGGAAACTTTTTGGGCCAGAAAACTTTTCGTAGTATCTTGAGATTTTCCAACCTAGTCCAGATTTGGACGAAATTAGAGTCATTAAAGTCTAGGAAAATCTGGTAACAATTGGGTGATTTAATTATGAATTTGATCACATGAGTAGATAGATAAGTCGTTAAGGAATCCGTATGACTTTACATAATTAAATTAGGGTGAGTAGAACTCTCGAAATTGGCCTTATCGTGAACGGCTAGTTTCTGAGTGTCGTTGGTTGAAGGTGTGTTGTGAAATGGGGGTCTTCGAATTATTAAAATAGCTCACTGTTTCATGCAAGCCGCTTTGGCGATGATTTCTGTCGCCAGGGCGAGGCCGCTGTAGCGGGGTGGGGACCGATGTGGCTGGCCCGACACGACTTAAGTCGAAAATAAACTCCAAAACGTCTTTATTCTGCACTTTTCAACTTTGATAGTAAGGAGACGAACCCCATGCGATTCTTGACAGTTTTCCACCATCTTTAAGGCTAAAGGTAAGGTTTTAACTCTCTGAATCCATTTTTCGATCCGTAAAACGTAATCTAATGGGTAAATATCAATGGGGGAGAGTTTTGATATGAGAATTATGATGGGAAAAACCCTAATTTGGGTATTGGGATCATGGGTATGATTTAGGGTTGTTAGAATTGTTAGGAATCCGGGTAATTAATGATTATTTATTGATTCCCGTATTATATTGATTGTTTGTAGACCAAGAACAAGCGAAACGAATCCGAAAAGGGAAGAATCAAGTTTCTTAGGGTTTCAAGCTTGTTTCGAGGTAGGTGATGGTTGTGATTCTATGATTGTGTGATGTATGTTTGTTCTTGCTTCATTATGATACATGTCTGTATGCGAACATTGCATTATTGATCACATTAATTGTAAATGAGGATAGATGAATGATGAATGCCATGAATCATGACTTGATTGTATAATTATGAGAATGTACTTTGTGATTGTGGCTTGTTGAATGAATCGGCTGTTGCGTTCCGATACACTAACTTGGACCAGTTGCCACGTTTTGGCATAATTATGGAATTGGTTGCCACGTTACGGCATAATCATTGGATCGGGTAGCACGTTCCGGTATACTAACTGTTTGGCTTTGGGTTCCATGAGAGGACTAATGATTTGATGTAATTGTGTATCTTGAGAATCGTGAAACTATACCTTGTTCGTAAATGTTGATAATTATGCATGTGATTATATTGTTGTAAGGGCTTATGTATGTTGCACTTAATGGGATAGCCGTGTGATCCTACCAGTACACTGTGGTTGTGTACTGATTCTGCACTTGCTCTTTCTTTGTTGAGTACAGGGCATCTTCAGGCGGCTATTGACAGACCTCGCTTAGAAGATCAATGATCGCCGATCAAATTCAAGGGTGAGCCAGTTCTTCCAAGATGCCATGAGTTCTCCTTTCGTCTATGCCCACATTCCGGACTTAGACTTTTCTAGTTAGTTATTAGTTCTTTAGTTTGGGGTTGTAACCCTTCTTGTTAGACTTATGGATCTTGTTAGATGTTTTGGTACATTGACTTTCAGGTTCTAGGTGTTATTTCCACATTGTTTAGTTGTTACCTCTTTTGGAAATTTATGGAAACTTCAGTTTTTAGCTATTTGACTTGCTTCCGTAACTTAAATGCTTTAGGCTTCTATTTAGTTGTTTGGCTTGGCTTGTAGTAGTGGTTCTCCCACCGAAGGGTTAGTTTGGGTGTCAATCACAATGGTCTGGATCGTGACACTATCATCTTCTTTTACAAGTAGATCCGCCACCATATTTTGCTATATATGTCAAACTCTTCATCATATGCATCCAATTGAATAAAAAAGTGAATAAATAAAATATCATATATCAATTAAAAATAATTATATCAAAAGAAAGAAAGAAAGACATTTAAACTATATGTAATATATTTGTATATTATTTTTTCAATAGTACTAACAATACTAAATAATAATCCTTTCTTGAAATCCAACAAATAGTAATATTGTCACACCACAAATCCGAATGTGATGGCACGTGTCCATTTCCCACCGGACACGTCAACCTAACTCAACCACAACGATAGAGAAGTAGAAATACGAGAATAAAAGATAATAAATAAGCGGAAGACTTTAATTAAGACTCAACACTACCCAGAATTTGGTTGTCACATGTACAAACCTCTAAATACATAATTCGAATAAAAATATACAAATCTCAGAGTATAGTTCTCGAATAGAACAAAATTGAAAGTAAAGATAACTCAAGGGCACATCTGGAATGAACCACTACCTCTCGAATATGTCCCGAAGCTCAATCTGCTAAAGAAATTACTAAGCCAAAACTGAGAAAGAGCTGTCAACTTACACAATTGTGTAGAAGGGTGAGTACCAAAAATCACAGGTACTCGCAAGTAACTCTAAACTAAGCAAAACTAGCAGCTACAAACAACTCCTTTCAATCCCAACCGAACCACCGAAACTTCAATCTAGCAGCAAACTAACCAACATATACTAAACATATCATATTCAACAGCCAGAACCAACAGTATATCCTCATCAACCTCAGATCAACAAATAAGAGCAAGTAGATCAAATTCCACATAAGAAGGGTAAATCGATACAATTCACACATCACAGACAAAGATAAGGCAAATGCGATGCAAAATGCAATAATGATGTCATGTAGTCGTGATGCATGTCTGTCCTACGATACACATCTGTTGACGTAATCAGTCCGCGCTGAATACTCAAATCAGAACCCATGGGGGCCACACATGAATCATGTATCACCGCCGGAACCAGATCCCATCGGCATCCAAATCACTAGCCGGAGCTAGTCTCAACTGTGTCTCATATCTATCCATCCTCATATCAGTGTCTCAGAACTCATGCAACAGATAGTTCACACATGGGATGAATAATGAATATGCACATGTCATCAATCACAATCATATCACGATCACATCATAGTATTACACATCATCTGTCTCAATCACAGCCATATTACGACCACATCATAGTATTACACATCACATGTTTCAATCACAACCATATCACGACCACATCATAGTATTACACATCACCTGTCTCAATCGCAACTATATCACGACCACATCATAGTATTACATATCATCTGTCTCAACATCAATGTCTGTATCAATCATAGCTTACTCATGCTTTTCTATCCCCTCAATATCAGTTATCACATGACTTATTCAACAACTTCAAGTCACATATAACACATTTAGCTCGTTTTATTCCCCATTTTTCATTTACAACAATTTCAATCAACAAATAAAACCCATCCTCAATCCCCATTACTCCCTAACACAATTAGGAAAGTAGTCATGCATAGTCTAAGAGTTTTACAAAGTTTGGAAGCCACTTACCTTAAAACGAACTCCAAAAGTTACTTGGATTGAGCCCTTTTCTTTCCGAGTATAATCCAGATCACGATAATCTATTCAAACAATTATTCACAATCACAATTCGAGTCCAATGACATCAAAATCAAGAAATTTAGGGAAAAAGGGCAAAACGGTCCAAAAGTCTCATACCGGAAAACGATACCCAAATCTGGAAACTTTTTATGTAAAATGATCCTTAAAGTATTTGGAAGCTAATGGTGAAAACCAATTTGAAAACGGAGTTGAAATCAATTCACAAACTCGATTTGAAGGAAAATCCACGTTCTTGAAGAAGCATAAAATATTCGGATCCGAAACCCCGACTCGAATGAAATATCTCTTGAAAAGCATCTTACCCATGCTTAGATAAGTTCAAATATGAAATTTCATCAAAAACGGAGTTAAGATCGACCTTGAAATTCTCAATTTATCAAACTTTAACTTTACGAGGAAAGTCTAAATTGTATGCGGTTAATATGATGAAAACAATCGATGAATCAATAATTTTATGTTGAAATCAGTTTTTCCATAACATAAGGATCGTAAATATACCTTTTTCATCAAAAACGGAGTCCAAATCGATAAAACCCCAATTTTTCCCAAGAGATTTACGGATAGGAAAAAAACCAAATAAAGAAATTATGAGAAAATGTCGAATTGAAGATTGAATACTAACCCTCATATTAATTCAAGAAGAAACCCGTAAGAATCACTCCATTCCGATCTCTAAAACTCCCGATTTGCTCAAAATACCAAATGAACACTGTCTGAGATTTTTATAACAGTACATTGCTGTTATGCACGAGAAAAACAGCAGCTAATCTTTCACTAAAAAGGCCGTAATTTCCTCATACGATAGTGAAATGACCCGATTCATTTTTGTAAATGTCTTAAATAATGATACGGACCTGCTCGTTCAATCGGAGCTCAATTTCATGCTCGTTTGCCCAATCAAATATCATTTCTACTCGGTAAACAATTATTTCTTATTTGCGATAAAAGTCCAATCTCGGGTTAGTGAAAATGCACCCAAAGTTTGCAGATAAGTCCTATAATTCATGCTCAAAATTTCAGAACTTTCGGAATAATTTTTCGACCTTTAAAACTAATAATGAACTCTTTAGTTGCTACAATTAGCTGAAATAGTGTCAAAGCATCCAAGAAGCTTAAAAGCTCACCCAAAACTCATTTGACACTTCCCGAACACAAACCAAATATGCTACTAGCTTGAATATGACATTTCGGACTCAATGAAATCGTCGGAATTTGAATTCGAGGTCTCCTTGACCCGGTATCTGATAAGGCGTCAAGAAACTAACTTTAGGCTCAAAAACTCGAAACGCACTCGGGGCCTCTAAAAATTTAACCAAGACTCATTATAGACTTAGAATCACCCCCTGAATCCAACGGTGCCCTCGGAATTCCATTTCGAGCACCGGAACCTCGTTTGTTGACCAAAGTCAACTCTTGATCAAAATTTCATAATTTTTGCAACTTAGGACCTCAAATCTTCGTTTTAACTCCAAATTTGACTCCGTAAATTCTCATAGACCCGTTTCGACATTCTAAAACTGTTGGAATCGACGGAAATCCGATTCGAGTCTCGAAACTCCAAATGACTCGAAATAACACTTTTAACCAAACTTTAACTCTTAAAAACTCAACTTTCCAAAAACTCAACTTTTCATCAATTTTCCTTCAAACCAACTTCGAAAATACAACAGTTAGGACTCAGGGCAACTATCGGGAGGGATAAAATGGTCATTTTATGAAAATTTCTAAAAATGACCTTTAGGGTCATTACAATTATCAAACTATATTATATCCGGAAAACTGACTATTAGAAAGAACAATTGCATACGGACAACACAAAGAATTTCAAAGACATTTTCTTAAATCATACTTGCTTGATAAATGACAATACAAACATAAATAAAATATTAGCATGTCCACGTACATAAAAATAAAAAGAAAGATTTGAGAATGAAATATATATTACCTTCATGTACTTCTTTTTTGTTACATGTTAGTTAATTCACAAACAAATATAATTAAGGAGAGAAATGATAATTTTGTATGTGAATCTTCATGAAAGTAAATATGAATTTATATAGAAAAAATAGAGGAAATGAAAAAATAAGGACTTGAAAATGAAATATTTATTAACTTCATGTACTTTTTTTTTTGGTTACATGTTAGTTTCATTCACAAACCAAATATGAATTTATGTAGACAAAATAGAGGGAAAAAAATAAAGACATGAGAATGAAATATTTCTTACCTTCATATACTTCTTTTTTGTTACAAACCAAACCAATATGATGAAGAAGAGAAATGATAACTTTGAATGTGAATCTTCATGAAACTAAAATGAATTTATAGGCAAAATAGAGGAATACCATAAGATATTATAAACTTACAAATTTAAGTTTGGAGGTTATGAAAATAAAAATTGTGAGAGTTATGAATATTATTAAAAGTAAAAATCCAAGAGGGGTAAGTCATGGGTAATAACTCCTTGTGAATAAATTAAAAAATAAAGAGAAAAAGCTTAAAATATAAAAAAAATTATTATCATTTCATGATTCATGATTAGAAGTGAGACAAACAAATAAAAAAATGTGGAGAATTTTTGTTGTAAATGTTCCTCAATTAATAAAATATTTATTTGTAATAAATTAAGTAATGCACTTTATGATACAATAATTAATTTGAATTAAAAAAAAACAAAAAAGGAGAAAAAAGATAAGCTATGTTATGTCCTTTATTATAAGTGAGACAAACAAATATTTTTTTTAAAAAGAATATGAAGAGTTTTTGTCGTAAATGTTCCTCCATTAATAAATATTAATAAATTTAATAATTTATTTTTACAATACAATAATTAATTTGAATATTTTTAAAAAATCAAAAAAGAGAGAAAATATATAATTGCAAATGGAGGTCATAGAGAGGTGTCACATCACATTTTTTATGTTCCTCCTTTATTATATAGGGAAAAGGGACGGATTTACCCCCGAACTTTAATAAATGGTACGTCTATACCCTCCGTTATACTTTCCGTCCACATAAGCCCCTGCCGTCCAATTATAGGTACACATATACCCCTCTCACTAACGGACCCCTAATTTCTTACACGTGTCTTAATCCTATTGAACTATCCGTTTGACCCCTTTTTTTTAACCCATAAACCCAATACCCACCCAATTTTGAAGCCGAGCAATTTCCATATTTTGTCTCCAATCCAGTTCGACCGTCGACGGCACTGAAGGAGAAAACCTCTGATCACCTCTGTGATTTTGGCCGTTCACTTTCCTTAGGCGAAGTCAATAGTACGAAGCACAATTCTCCGACTATCTAAAAGTTATTGCTGAAGCCATGTCGAATCGGTATAGTAACCAAAACAGGAATGAAAAAACTCAGAAGAAGTTTGTTCCAAAGAAGGAAATGCAAACTTCTCAAACCCTAGCAAATTCCTTCAGGCAATCAGTTTCTATCAAATCTGGAGGAAGTTCCAACGCCGTTAACTCCAGTAGTGCCGATTCTTCTGCTGGAAAGGTCAAGAGTAGGGTTAGGATGGGAGAAAGTGGCGCCTGGGTTTCCGCCGCTATTCCTAGTGGAAAGTTCGTGGATTATTTGCCTCAAGATGAGGCTGTAGCAGCTGGGCTTGGAGCCGATGAGGGTGGGTATTGGGTTATGGGGCGGATAGTTGGGTTATGGGTTAAAAAATAGGGTCAAACGGGTAGTTCAATAAGATTAAGACACGTGTAAGAAATTAGGAGTCCGTTAGTGAGAGGGGTATATGTGTACCTATAATTGGACGACAGGGGCTTATGTGGACGGAAAGTGTAACGGAGGGCATAGACGTACCATTTATTAAAGTTCGGGGGTAAATCCATCCCTTCTCCCTATTATATATATGGATTTGTAGATGAAAAGGCTGAAACATGATAAATGATACATTTGGTAGAATTTTTGTATCAAGTATCAATATTAATTAAGGTTATGTATCAAAACTAATATTTTAACACGATACATTGTGCATGATAAAATTGTAATGTATCATAATATTGAAACGAAGACGGTATACATTAGGTTAAGAAACAAAACCAACTAGATACATTAAAATGTATCAAAAAAGATGAGCAACAAAAAGATCGAAAAAAATTCAACAACTAATCAATGGAAAGGAACAGAGATGTATCCTTCTCGGACTAATTGGGTAAGCCCAATACTGAAAGATCGAACCAATGGAATGAAGTGTATCAAGACCGCCATTAGAAATTTCTAGAACAATTCCAAATGCTCTTCAAGATGAACTCTTTGCATTAGCAACGTTTTACACTCCTCTTCCAGTAAAGAGACCGGGAGTAACAAATTCAATAATTTAAGATGAAAAAACTGAAAAAGAAAATTAAAAGAAATTGAAAATTGAAGTGATGGAAAGAAATCTACCTCTTGAATAACTTGAAATCATTAATTGGAAAGAGAAAAGATTTGAAATTCAAAAATGGATTAATGTAGGTAACTGTAGAGGGATTTGTGGCTTGAAAAAAATGAAAGAAAATCATGGGTACGAGATTTCAAATTAATGTATCTAGAAAAGGGAACGATGGGAGAAAAAGAGGGATTTTTGATTTTTTTTTTTTTGAAATGCCAAAGAAAATAAGAAAATATGATAATAAATGGTGTGTAGTTAAATAATTTTTCCTAATTATTACATAAAAGAATAATATTTTTTGGTCCATGTCTGATATCCTGTACTCCTGGGACCAACAACTTGGGCCAAACTGCTGCATTTGGCCTCTAATAGCCCATTTCCGTCCCTATATTAATGTATATACACTGAGTGTATACTTATATATATTAAAAAATGTATATCAGCCTATTTCCTTATGTATCAGACTGTATACTAAGTGTATACGGTCCATTTTCATCCTTCAAAACCTGGAATTTAGCTTTCCTTGCTTTGTATATCAGTCCAATGACCATCTTCTATGAGGCAGACCCAAAACGGAATAAGTTTAGTCCTCCATGATCCAACTCGAAATGCAAAGGGAGAAGATTTAAGAGTCCAATGGACTCGATTCAATGGTTCATACAATAAACAAAAGGGACAAAATTAGCAAATGAACAAGAGGAATCAGTCGAGACACAATTTTAATTGAAATAAAGGCAATTTAGACATTTAAAACAAAAAAAAAAACTACTGCCAGTATTTATCCATCAAGTTTCATAGAAAACATAATTTAAAAGGCATGCATTTAGAAGTAAGAAACACACTTGATCTAAATTAATTAGAAAGGGGGGCAAACTGCCTATTATACTAAGGAGTAGAGGTATCAAAATTGAGTTCAATGTAGGTAATCCGTCCAATCGGTCCATAATTTTAAGGGTTGAGTTCAAGATAATTTGAATTGGGTTCAATCTCAACCCATTCAAGTCCTAACCCATTTTAAGAGAATTCTCAATTGAGCCCAATTTAATCTCTAATTTCAGCCCGTTTTAAGACTCTTTATTTGCATTGATGTAATGTATGTTCCTATATTGAAGGTATGAATTACTATCTATTTTATATCTTTTAGAATTTATCTATTAATTTATAACTCTTTTGTTTTTAAATTTTCTTTAGTTGAAATTCAAATATAAAACTTAAAGAACAATATATTAGGATTATTGAGATTAAGCGGCTCAATCCATTTTAAGTCCATTTGAGCCCAACTAATTTGAGCCCAAAGTAATCATGAGCAGATCAAAACCCAACCCATTTTATATCTTTAATTTCAACTTAACCCACCCATTTGACACATCTAGTAAGGAGTCATCTCATATGTGTAAATTTAAGAACACAAAAGGAGGGCCATTATTATATCAACAATCAGGCCAACACTATAGTATTAAAAGAATAACAATCTTCTATGATTCAAAAGATAATAACCAACTTATATTTTAATGGGTTGGACGAGTAATTTTTTAGATGGGTACACTATGGATTTATACCCATTTTCAACTCATACAAATATGAGTATTCATAGATAAAATAAGGTTAAAATATGAGTTATCTAAATGGATTAAGCTTTCAACTTTTATTCAGTAAAAATTCATGATATCACAAAAAGTGTTGTAACTTCTCTCTCTTTTTAGTTTCCAATTATTCCTCTCTATAATTGAAAAGGTTAAGTGTTTGACCCTCCCAAATATATATATATATATATATATATATATATACACATTTCTTTTGTTAATTATAATTATACTTTTTTATTTGTTTAATTTTATATTGGATAACAAATAATAGTGTAAAGTAAACAAATCATGTATTAGTATTGATGTTGCGTAAAGTGACTTAAGCACGTTTTACTCCTAAAAGGTAAATATTCATTTACATTAAAAATTAAAAATATTTTTTCCTTGTTATTATATAAATTTATTTTATATTGAAAAGTTATAGGAATTTTTTTTGACTTTGATGATACAATAAAACTAAATAAAGTATTTTCAACATTTTTCATCTAAAAAAACTTAAAACATTTTATCCATGTTTAATTCTAAAGTAGAGTAAACCACTAATCAACACTTAACTACATATTCAACAAAACCAATTGAGAACAAGATCTATATTCAAATAGAGGAGGTAACAAGATTTAACAATAATGCAATCTAACTAAGCATTTGAAATTAACTAAGCATAACCTCACATCCCTATTTAGACAAACAAAACAGAAAACCACACATGCTATAACAACATCATTGGCAATTCACCTTGTACTAAAGAAAAATCAGCATGTTATATATATGTAATATTAACGTCAATAAACTCATGCTTCGAATAATTATAAGGACAAAACCTTAACATAACTAACAAATAATCACTCTCTATTTTACTCTTTATTCTCTCTATTTGTAGAGTAAAATAGTGAATGAGTTCTCCAACCACTCACTGTTTCACTCTCTATTCTCCAATTATAGCGAAGTGAGTAGTAGTTCCCCATTTGGAGAACTACTATTCATACTCTCTATTTTATTTTTTGATTATTATATTATTATTTATATTATATAATATTTATAAGGAAAAAAGGATAAATATACCACAGAACTATCATAAATGGTATGCAGATACCCTCCGTCATACTTTTGAGACATTGGTGCCCCTATTGTCAAAAAATATATACCCTTTATACTAACGGACATACACATGTCATAATCTTATCTACTGACCCGCCATTTATTAAATATTGGATCGACGAATAAGATTGCACCACATGTTCGTATTTAGTCTTTCGTTAGAGCGAAGGGCATATATGCTCTAATTTTTGGACGGCAGGGGCATTAATGTCCCAAAAGTATGACGATGGCTATCTGCATACCATTTACGATAGTTTGGGGGGTATATATGTCCTTTTTCCCTATTTATAATTATCATATTATAAATCACATAAGACCATTAATTATTTTTTTAATATTCGTAATTCTTTTTTAATGTAATATAATATTTAAAAAATATATATTATTCAATATATATTACTTTCAAACCCGAATTAATAATTATTCAAAAAAATTTATTATTTTTCGTCGCTTTAAGTGATATAATTATAAATTGTTATTATTTTCACTATAAATAATGCACAAAATTTATAAGATGAAAATTTTAATTTAAGAATGCAATACATAACATTATAATTTAAATACCAGCTAACAATAATATACATAATATAATAATTATAGAAATCACAACCATATTTAGTAATCTGGTAGGTCGTTTCCAGATTCACCAATAATTATTAAAAGGCAAAATGGTCTGGTGGACCCTTGTACTTGTATGAGTTTGTATTGTAAACCTTTCTACTTATCCCTTTGCCATCTAAACCCTTGAATTCATCGAAACACAACATTTTGAACCCATTTTTTCCTACTCAATTATGTGTGTATCACAAACGCTTGACACGTAATATTTAAAATAATTATAAAATGACAAGTGTATATATAGCCACTCCAGGTCATCCTTTCCCTTTTATCATATTAGATTAATGTATCTGTACTTTTTTTTTCAATTTTTATTTGCCTCTGCCATAGCTATTCCCATTCCCACAAATCACAATCTCTTTCCATTTCTCTCTCTCATCTTCCTTGCATTTTTTCTTTCCCAACCTCTTCTACTCTTTCCAATGAAGAAAAAATGTCGAAATGATTTCTGCTTGTTCACAATCTCCTCGGAGCTCGAAGTTGATTTTGGATTCTATTGGGTTGCGATTTAAATGGTGACTGATGGCATTGAGGAAGAGTGGGGATCTGTTAGGTGGTCTGGTTGTTCACAATTCTCGCCGGAGTTTAGGGCTGGCGGCGTTGTAAAGGTCGAGGTTTATTGGTGGAGTTGGTTTGGGGTTTTCTGTTTTTTGTTGTTGTTATTGTTGGCTCTCACTTATAGCTACCGGTTGAAGCTTGTTTGAGATGGTGAGCACGGAAGTGGTTTGATTGGAGAAGGTGTGGCGGAGGAGAAGAAGGCAGTGAGGTTGGGTTTTGTTTAGGACTGAAACATGGGTCATTTGGGTGGTAGATAACTGGATCAATGCGGGAAATTATTTGAGTTTTTTTGTTGGTTTTGTTTGATTATCAACTTATCAATGTAGGTTTTTCAATTTATTTATCGTTTAATCTGGATTTCATCTTCTATTTGTGTCTTTGTTTGATTTTGGGGTTTTGTGGATTACATTGATTTTGTTGAATTTTTTTTGGAATTTTACTTTCTTTTGTGCCTATTATTAGTATAAGATGTTTTTGTAGTAGTGTTATGCCTTCATTCAAAGGTGTGTTTTATGATTTCGATTAGATTATAGGATTCTAATAAAAACGAATTTTCATGGTGATGAAGAAGAATGCAACAAGATCAACCAATATTGAAGAAAAAAAGTAAGTGAAAATGCATGATAAAGAGAGCAGTGTAATGACGAAAAAAAATAGAGAAGAAAAATATGGGGATAGAAGATCGAAAAAGAAGACCAGAAAAACCTCAAATTTTGTCCAACAATGGTGTTAGATGCAAATGAGAAGATGGTGGCTTTATAAAATCCCTAATGTGACTTTTAGACCCCTTCTCATGGGTCTTACGCTCCTAATAGACGTGTATCACACGCTCTGTGATATCAGCTGCCACATAGGATGCCAAGTCAAAAATAGTGTTTAAAATGTTGTGTTTCGATGAATTTAGGGGTTTAGATGGCAAATGAATAAGTAGAAGGGTTTATAATACAAACTAATACAAGTATAAGGTCCATCAGACCATTTCGCCTTATTAAAATAATAACTTTAAAAATCACAACAATAATTTAGTAATGGGCAAACATCATAAGTTCCACAAGTTTAGGTCCTAATTACAAGTATTCACGATAGGTGCAAACATTACTCTTTGTACCACATTTCTTTGGTTGGATACATGTATCTTAATTCGACAAATACATGTATCCAAGGAGTTGACAAAGCAGGATACATGTTTAATTGTCATGACCTAGACCGTCGTGATTGGCACCCATACTAATCCTCCGATGGGAGAACCATTGCTACAACCCAAACTAAACAACTCACCCAAAAACTAAGACATTTAAAGATACGGAAGAAAGTTTAAATGCTAAAGGAAAAGTAGAGTTTCCATAAACTCCAAAAGTCTAATCAAACGATTACGAAAATAACGCCTAGAACCTGAAAGTCAATGTACCAAAACTCTAACAAGGATCACAAGTTTAAAGAAAATGGGCACAACCCAATTAAACATAAGAAAATCTAAAGAACTAGTCTAAGTCCGAAAATGTGGACATAAACAAAAAAAGAACTCATGGCAGCCTGGAAGAACTGGTTCACCCTTGAATTTGAGTCGATCACTAGTCTTCTAAACGAGGTCTGTCAGTAGCCGCCTAAAGATGTCCTATACTCAACAAAGAAAGAGCAAATGCAGTATCAGTACACAACCAGAGTGTACTGGTAGGATCACGCGGCTATCCCAATAGGTGAAACATATATAAGTCATTACAATAATAATAAACTTACATACACCGAACATACACAATATCAATTATCACTTACGAATAACGTACAATATCACAATTCCCAAGATATGCAGTCATGTCAAGTCAATGGTCCTCTCATGGAACCCATACTCAAACTGTTAGTGTACCGATAAGTGTTACCCTATCCAAGTTAGTATGCCGGACGTGACACCCGATCCCATATATGCGCCAGAACGTGGCACCCGATCCAAGTTAGTCTGTTGGAATGTAACACCCGATCCGTTCAACAAGCCACACTCACAATCACAATGTACATTATCATAATCATACAATCAAGTCATGATTCATGACATACAATTATTCAATCGTCCTCATTTACAATTAGTGTGATTAATAATGCAACATTCGCATACATACATGCATTATAATGAAGTAATTACTAACATACATCACACCAAGTTTGAATCCCCTAAGAAACTTTATTTTTCCCTTTCTGGATTCTTTTGTCACTACCCAAGCCTACACCCTGGACGTGGCCGGCACTCAAAGACCATTGATGGCCTCAAGCGAAACCTTGGTCTGGCTTACTAACTCAGCGGAAGACTTAACTCATCACATACACACTTATGAAGTAACTAGAATGTTATAAAGGAACATTCGACTAGCCATTAAGGCAAACTCAAGTCTTTAACATATGAAATGAAAAGTAAAGACAATTAAATTAACTAACTGACTCTCTGACTATCTATAAAGCCTCTAAACAATTGAGATGGATGTCGGGACAGGCCCACGACATCCTAATGAACTAATACTAAAACTGAAAGCAATGTAAATGAGTCCTCTGGAATGTAAAGAGGCTCACCAACAGACTTTGAACTGCTCATTGGATCAACGAATGTGCCTGATGCCGATCCTAGTTACATGTGTCTGCATCATAAGACGATGCATGCCAACTGGCATCAATACATTAAATGTACGAGTATGCAAGTTGGAAAGCTTAAACAACATAGGCTAGAAAAAATCTGAGAGAAACTGAAGAACTTACCTGGCTCAACTGAACTTAACCTGGCTGAACTCATTTCAATATAAAACAATTTAAAAGCAAATGCAATATAAAGAAAAGCTATTTGAAAACATGATATCAACTCTATATGTATGCAAAGATACAATATAACTCGGAGAAAAAAATACAAATAAACTGATGTATATAAAAGTACAATAACTTCTATGGGAGTTTCTCTAATCGACAATCATCACTTAAGAGTTATAGCGATGATACAACGATCTTCCTCACGTTGCCAGCGCATCCTATGCCTGGCCAAAGGTATCGGACTTGAACTGCCTAATGGATCCACTAGTCTATTTCGAAAAGGGTTCATCTAAAAAGTATGACCCTTTCTACCCATGATGGCTACATGGTTTAAGGGGACTGATAGTTGTATAAACTCTTCCCCGTCGGTGCTCAATACTACTCCCAAAAATATACTAGCTCTTTATGTTTAAAAACATACCTTTTCTGTGATTTGAGATTAGTGCTCAAAAAAACTTAGCTCAAAGGCTATCTTGGAAATCGCAGTTTCCCTGCTTGCTTTATTTAGAAAGCTATCACGCTTTTCTAAAAACTAGCCCGAAGGCTCTTTGGAAATCTCAATTTTCGTTCTTATTTAAATGCGAAAACATTTAAAAATCTCTTTGGGAATACTTAGTACCCCTATACTTTTGAAGAAATGAACTTCAAACTTTACCTTTTACTCTTTGCTTAACTTCAAACTTAAGTCTTAAAACAAGCTAAAACGTTTGTAAAAGACTTATGAAAACTTGAAATGAACTTCTCTTACTTGACTTTTGACTTTAATCTTAACTCTTGCTTGAATTGACTCTTAACTGATCCTTGAATTGAATTATAGATTCAAGGATTATGATTTGTGTTTAGAAAGATCTCTTGATGTTTAGGAATGATTTCGAATAGCTAAACTTGAGAAAAGTTAAGAAATCACCATCTTGGAACATGTCCGCGACGCGGTGGTGTTTTAATATTCGCGAAATTAAATTTTGGGACAGAGGAGTCCGCATCCTTTTCGCAACGCGGAGCAGATTTTTGTTCGCAGTGGGAACAAGTCCTTGACACAGACTTGTTTCATGAACCTTACTCGACTTTTTCCTTCTTCGTTTTTCAGCCTCAATTCGATCATATTCCTCAAATTCATTTTAGATCCCGATACCCAGTGTATGTACTCTATAACCTAACTCAAAGTAACTCTAAAACACAACGTAAAGATCTCGGAAACTCCACAATTCAACCCAATTCAAGAACAACATTCAAATTCAAGAATTCATGTCAAGAACATCAACTTTCAAACTCTTTTAGGATGAATTCCGTTGAAACTAAACATGTTTGGCGCATGGGTGAATGAACCCAGCGCTATGAGAGATTCACATACCTTGTAGGATCAATTCATTGGCGAATCCACAACCAAAATCGATCGTTCTTGGCGAATCTTGCTTTTCCTCTTCTCATTTCTCTTGCGTTCCTTCTCCAAAAGCCCTAACTCTATTTTTCAAAAACGTAAACTGAACTAACTCAATCTTGACCCCACTTAATTTACTATAAACGAATTTAATTAATTGGGTAAGGAAAAGACCAAACTACCCTTTTAAATTCCAGATTGGGCATTTCTTTATTCGAACAACCCAACTTCCAACGAACATAATTCACTCATACAAACTCAGAATCGTGCAAACTCGGTGGCGTTGGAAAAATAAATCCAAGAGCTTTCCAAACATATCTGGAACTACACCTAACTCATTCTGAGCTAGGAGTTATGGTCGATTGAAGTTGACCAAAATCTTAACTTCACATTGCTTAAAAATTTCTAGATTTCCTTATAATTTCCAAAAATGATTATTTCAAGTTCTTAGCTTCTTTCTAGCTATTTCAAGTTGCGAGATGTGATAATATCTCCCCCTTGGGAGCATTCCTCCTCGAATGAGATTATTCTTACTAGGCTAATGGTGTAACATCAAGTTCAAACACCCAACAAGCAAATACAAACAAACAACATGCTCACTCACAATTTAAAGAGTACTAAGAAGAAAATTAGTACCTTGGTCTGCACTTTCTCCAGATTCAAAGAGATGTGGATATCTCTTCTTCATATCCTCTTCAGTTTTCCATGTAGCTTCTTCAAAAAATTGGTTCCTCCAAAGGACTTTGACTGATGCAACCTCTTTTGTTCTTAACTTGTGCACTTGGCGATCTAGAATCTGGACTGGAATCTCCTCATAAGATAAGCTATCATTGATCTCAATATTTTCAGTTGGTACTATCAATGAAGGATCTCCTATGCACTTCTTCAACATGGAGATGTGAAATACCGGATGAACCGTTGCTAGCTCTTGTGGTAGCTCTAGCTCATAAGCTACATTGCCCATCCTTTTGGATATTTGATAAGGTACAATATAACGGGGACTAAGTTTCCCCTTCTTACCAAACCTCATAATACCCTTCAAGGGTGAAACTTTTAGATATACCCAATCATCTACTTCGAACTCTAATGCCCTTCTCCTAATATCAATGTAGGATTTCTGACGACTCTGTGCGGTTTTCAACCACTCTTGAATCACTTTAACCTTCTCAATAGCTTGATGGACTAAGTCTGGCCCTATCAACCCTGCTTCACCAACTTCAAACCATCCAATAGGAGATCTGCATCTTCTCCCATAAAGAGCTTCATATGGAGTCATTTGGATGTTAGAGTGGTAACTGTTGTTGTAAGCAAACTCAATTAAAGGTAGGTGATCATCCCAATTACCTTTGAAATCAATCACAAATGCCCTCAACATATCTTCTAATGTCTGAATGGTACGCTCCGCTTGCCCATCTGTCTGAGGATGAAAGGCAGTACTCAAATTCACCTTTAAACCCAAGCCTTTTTAGAATGACTTCCAAAACTGTGTAGTAAATTGCGCACCTCTATATGAAATAATGGAGAACGGAACTCCATGAAGTCTTACTACCTCTTGAATATAAAGCTTAGCATAATCTTCTACTGAGTTGGTAGTCTTTACCGGCAAAAAGTGGGCTGCGAGACCTTGGCAATCCTGTGATGAAATTCATATTAATCATCTCTCACTTCCATTTCGGAAGTTCTATATTCTGAGCCAAGTCACCTGGCCTTTGATGCTCTACTTTCACTTGTTGACAATTTGAGCACTTAACAACAAATTCTGCAATGCCCTTCTTCATACTATTACACTAGTACACCTCCTTCAAATCACGATACATCTTTGTGGAACCCGAATGAATGGAATATCTGGAGTTATGAGCTTCTTCCATGATCCTCTCTTGAAGTCTATCCACCATAGGTATGCACAATCTACCTTAGTATCTCAATACACCATCTCCCCTTTGTTCAAAAGCTAATACTCTTTACTTATGAACATTTGCTTTTAAGTCTAGCAAAATGGGGTCTTGGTCTTGCTTCTCTTTCACTTCTGACACTAATAATGACTCAGCCCCATTCGTCACCACTATTCCTCCTTCTGTGGAATCCGTAAGTTTGACTCCCAGGCGTGCAAGTTTGTGCACATCTTTTGCTAACTCTTTCTTTTCTTTCTCAACATGGGCGGTACTACCCATGACAACCTGCTTAAAGCATCAACAACAACATTAGCCTTATCTGTGTGGTAAAGAATACTCATGTCATAATCCTTGAGTAACTCTAACCACTTCCTCTATATGAGATTAAGCTCTTTCTGTGTGAACACATATTGTAAGCTCTTGTGATCAGTGAATACATCAACATGAACACCATACAAATAGTGACGCCATATCTTTAAAGCAAATACTACAGCAGCCAACTCTAAGTCATGGGTTGGGTAGGTCTTCTCATGAACTTTTAATTGTCTGGAGGCATAAGCTATAACTTTGTCATTCTGCATTAAAACACAACCTAAGCCAACTCTAGATGCATCACAATACACCACAAAACCTTGAGTACCTTCCGATAAGGTCAAAACTGGAGCAGTAGTCAACCTCTTCTTCAATTCCTGAAAGCTTTTCTCACAAGCTTCAAACCATTGAAATTTCTGTCTTCTAAGTCAACTTCGTCAAAGGTGACGAAATGGACGAGAAACCCTCTACAAACCTTCTATAATAGCCAGCCAAACCCAAGAAACTCCTAATATCAGTTGGAGATGTAGGTCTAGGCCAATTCTGCACTGCCTTAATTTTCTGAGTATCAACTTTAATTCCCTCTCCTAACACAATATGGCCTAAGAATACCACAGACTCAAGCCAAAATTCACACTTAGAGAATTTAGCATATAATTCCTTATCTTTCAAAGTCTGAAGAACTATTATGAGATGGCTAGCATGATCTTCTTCATTCCTTGAATATATTAGTATGTCATCAATGAAGATGATAACAAACATATCTAAATAAGGTTTGAAGACTCTATTTATAAGGTCCATGAACGCTGCTGGTGCATTGGTTAAACCAAAGGACATGACCAAAAACTCATAATGACCATATCTAGTTCTGAAAGTTGTCTTTGGAATATCACATTCCCTTACTCTTAATTGATGATAGCCTGATCTGAGGTCAATTTTTGAGAAACATGAAGCACCCTGAAGCTGATCAAAAAGATCATCAATTCCTGGAAGAGGATACTTATTCTTGATGGTAACCATGTTCAACTGGCGGTAATCTATACACATCCTAAAGGAACCATTTTTCTTTCTCACAAACAGGACCGGAGCGCCCCAAGGCGAGACTCTTGGTCGAATAAAGCCTTTCTCTAAAAGATCTTTCAACTGTCCCTTGAGCTCTTTCAACTCTGCTGGTGCCATTCTATATGGCGGAATAGATATAGAACGAGTATCTGGAACAAGATCTATACCAAAGTCTATCTCTCTCTCAGGATGGACTCTGGGAAGATCATGTGGAAAGACTTCTGGAAACTTATTCACTACTGAAACTGACTGAATAGGAGGTACCTTAGCACTTGAGTCATTAACTTAGACTAAGTGATAGATACAACCCTTAGAAACTAACTTCCTTGCCTTAAGGTATGAAATGAAATGACCTTTAGGCGCTGCTGAACTGCTTTTCCACTCTAAGACTGGCTCATTTGGAAACTGAAACTTGACTACTCGAGTTCTACAATCAACTGAGGCATAACAGGCATGAAGCCAGTCCATATCAAGAATGACATCAAAATTACCATGTCTAACTCAATTAAATCAGTCATAGTACTCTTGTGATTGACGGAAATGGGACAATCACGATAGACTCTCTCTGCTAGAATAGACTCACCAACAGGTGTGAAAACACTGAATGGTTCACTAAGTTGCTTAAGAATAACATCAAAATTCATAGCAACCTAAGGAGTTAAAAAAGACAAACTCGCTCATGGGTCTAGCAAAGCATAAATAGTAAAGTCAAAGACTTGGATCATACCAGTGACAACATCTAGAGAATCCTCTTGCTCTTGGTGACTAGTAATCGCATAAAGGCGATTTGCTCCTCCGCCGAAAGTAGCTTCTCTAGGTGCAGCTCTGTCTGGTGGAGCGACTAAAGAAGACTGGGCTCTATTGCCCCAATTACCCTGCTTGTTCTTTGGACACTCTCGCATGAAATGCCCACTCTGACCACACTTGAAATAACCAGTAGAGCCCTCACGACAAACACCTGAATGATTCCTTCCACACTTGGCGCAGGCAGAAGGCTTACTACTCCCTTGCGCTACACTGCCCTGAGAATATGCAGCTTTAGCTTTGGAATTCTGACCATAGTACTTACCCTTACTCTTAGGTGCAGGTGCACTAGCAGATGATAGAGCAGGTCCATTTTGCTTTTGTTGGAAAGACGACCAGTTGGCATTACTCTTTTGCTGCCCGGACTCATTTCCTGTCTTAGCCTTATTGTTCTTGAATTCCTCCCTATCTCTCAGCTTCTCTTCTTCTACCTGCTGCACATAGACCATCAACCTTAAAATGTCCATATCCCCAATAAGCATTGCTTCCCGGTCCTCTTTTCTTGATAGACGACCCAAACTAGCAACAAACAAACTCATCCTACCCCTCATGTCCACAACCATTTCAGGAGCATAGCGAGACAGTTGGGTGAACTTCAACCCATATTCATGCACAATCAAAGAATCTTGCTTAAGTGTGAGGAACTAACGTACCTTGGCCTTTTTCAATTCTCGGGGAAAGAAACGCCCCAAAAAAGCCTCTTCAAAACATGCCCAACTTGCAAGTGGTGCATCATCGGCTCTACCCCCTTTCCACTGATCAAACCAAGTCCTAGAAACATTCTTCATCTGATATACAACTAGTTTAACTCTCGCAGTATCAGCAACATGCATCACATCAAACACCTTTTTTAGTTCCTCAATGAAGTTCTCTAGATCCTCTACCGTGCTCGACCCAGTGAAACTTGGAGGATTCATCCTCAAGAACTCACGAATCCTCGAAGTGTCAGCCTCTTCTTGTCGAGCTCCCCTCTGCGGCCCAGCTTGATTGGTCACAACCTGACTGAGCATTCTAATAGCCTCTCTGAACTCAACATTAGAGACTTCTCATTGTGATCGCACCTCAGGTGCATTAGGTAACTCTTGCTCATGTGGTTCAACATTTCTCCTAGTTGGACGACCTCTGACTGCTCTTCGTGAAGGCATGATTATCTGAAACACGTGCAAGCACGAATTAGAGGGAGACTTTTTAGAGATCAACTCTAACGCATGAAATGAGTGTGAAAGAAAAGAAGGAATTCCTAAATGTTGCAACCTCCTAATTATAGATGTGGCGTGCTTCACACCGATAACTAGGACTCTACAGACACGGCTTCAAAGACTCCCTAGGACTCTTGAACTCTGTGCTATGATACCAAGTTTGTCATACCCCGAGCCTACACCCTGGACGTGGCCGACACTCGAAGATCATTATTGGCCTCAAGCGAACCCTTGGCCTGGCTTACTAACTCAGCGGAAGACTTAACTCATCACATACACACTTATGAAGTAACTAGAACGTTATAAAGGAACATTCAACTGGCCATTAAGGCAAACTCAAGTCTTTAACATATGAAATGAAAAGTAAAGACAACTAAATTAACTAATTGACTGTCTGACTATCTATGAAGCCTCTAAACAATTGAGATGGATGTCGGGATAAGCCCACGACATCCTAATGAACTAATACTAAAACTGAAAGCAATGTAAAAGAGTCCTTTGGAATGCAAAAGGGCTCACCAACAGACTCTGAATTGCTCACTGGATCAACGAATGCGCCAGATGCCGATCCTAGTTACCTGTGTCTGCATCATAAGACGATGCAGGCCAACTGGCATCAGTACATTGAATGCACGAGTATGCGAGTTGGAAAGCTTAAACAACATAGGCTAGAAAGAATCTGAGAGAAACTGAAGAACTTACCTGGCTCAACTCAACTCAACTTGACTGAACTCATTTCAATATAAAACAATTTAAAAGCAAATGAAATATAAAGAAAAGTTATTTAAAAACATGATATCAACTCTGTATGTATGCAAAGATACAATATAACTCTGAGAAGAAAAATATAAATAAACTGATGTATATAAAAATACAATAACTTATGTGGGAGTTTCTCTAACCGACAACCATCACTTAAGAGCTATAGTGATGATACAACGATCCTCCTCACGCTGCCAGCATATCTTATGCCTGGCCAAATATATAGGACCTGAACTGCCTAATGAATCCACTAGTCTATTTCGAAAAGGGTTCATCTAAAAAGTATGACCCTTTTCTACCCATGATGGCTACATGGTTTAAGGGGGTTGATAGTTGTATGAACTCTTCCCCATCGGTGCTCAATACTAATCCCAAAAATATACTAGCTCTTTATGTTTAAAAACATACTTTTTCTGTGATTTGAGATTAGTGCTCAAAAAAACTTAGCTCAAAGGCTATCTTGGAAATCGCAGTTTCTCTGCTTGCTTCATTTAGAAAGCTATCACTCTTTTCTAAAAACTAGCCCGAAAGCTCTTTGGAAATCTCAGTTTTCGTTCTTATTTAAATGCGAAAACATTTTAAAATCTCTTTGGGAATACTTAGTACCCCTATACTTTTGAAGAAATGAACTTCAAACTTTACCTTTTACTCTTTGCTTAACTTCAAACTTAAATCTTAAAACAAGCTAAAACGTTTGTAAAGACATATGAAAACTTGAAATGAACTTCTCTTACTTGACTTTTGACTTTGATCTCAACTTTTGCTTGAATCGACTCTTAACTGATCCCTGAATTGAATTATGGATTCAAGGATTATGATTTGTGTTTGGAAAGATCTCTTGATGTTTAGGAATGATTTCAAATAGCTAAACCTGAGAAAAGTTACGAAATCATCGTCTTGGAACATGTCCACGACGCGGAGGTGTTTTAAATAATTATTTGCGAAATTAAATTTTGAGACAGAGGTGTCCTCATCCTTCTCGCGACGCGGAGCAGATTTTTGTTCGCAGTGGGAACAAGTCCGCGACACGGACTTGTTTCATGAACCTTACTCGACTTTTCCCTTCTTCGTTTTTCAGCCTCAACCCACCTAAATTCGATCATATTCCTCAAATTCATTTTAGATCCTGATACCCAGCGTATGTACTCAAGAACCTAACTCAAAGTAACTCTAAAACACAACGTAAAGATCTCGGAAACTCCACAATTCAACCCAATTCAAGAACAACATTCAAATTCAAGAATTCATGTCAAGAACATCAACTTTCAAACTCTTTTAGGATGAATTGCGTTGAAACTAAACATGTTTGGCGCATGGGTAAATGAACCCAACGCTATGAGAGACTCACATACCTTGTAGGATCAATTCCTTGGCGAATCCACAACCAAAATCGATCGTTCTTGGCGAATCTTGCTTTTGCTCTTCTCCTTTCTCTTGCGTTCCTTCTCCAAAAGTCCTAACTCTATTTCTCAAAAGCGTAAATTGAACTAAATCAGTCTTGACCACCACTTAATTTACTATAAAAGAATTTAATTAATTGAGTAAGGAAAAGACCAAACTACCCTTTTAAATTCCGGATTGGGCATTTCTTTATTCGAACAACCCAACTTTAAACGAACATAATTCACTCATACAAACTCGGAATCGTGTAAACTCGGTGGCGTTGGAAAGATAAATCCAAGATCTTTCCAAACATATCTGGAACTACACCTAACCCATCCTGAGCTAGGATTTATGGTCGATTGAAGTTGACCAAAATCTCAACTTTACATTACTTAAAAATTTCTAGATTTCCTTGTACTTTCCAAAAATGATTATTTCAAGTTCTTAGCTTCTTTCTAGCTATTTCAAGTTGCGAGATGTTACATCTTTCCACTTGTTCTTGGTCTACAAACAAACAATTCAATACGGGGATCAATAATTAATGTCTAATTTACCCGGATTATGACAAATCCAATAACCCAAGACCCAACTTATGATCCTAAGGTGCAGCTATGTCTTTTTCCCACCATCCAAAATAGTTCAACCCCCCCCCCCCCCCCCCCCAAAACAATATATGATCGAGATACTAAGTTCTACGGATCGAAAAATGGATTCGGGGAGCGAAAATCTTACCTTTAGCCTCAAGAATGGTGAAAAAATGTCAAGAATTGCCTGGGGTCGTCTCGTAGCTCTCAAAAACGAAAATTGCAAAATAAAGACATTTTTAGGGTTTATTTCCGACTTAATTCGCAACTGTCCTGCTATGGCGACCACCATCCCGCCCTGGCGGGAATAATGCCGCCACAACGGCTTGCACAGAACCAGTGAGTCAAATTAAGAGTCCCAAACTCCCATTTCACAACACATCTTCATCCCATGACACTCAGAAATTACCCGTTCGCGCTAAGATTAGTTTTGAGAGTTCTACTCACCCGAATTCAATTCTGTAAAGTCGTACGGGTTCCTTAACGTCTTAGCTATCAACTCATGTGATAAAAATCATAATTAGATCTCCCACTTGTTACCTTATTTTCCTAGACTTCACTGACTCTGATTTCGTCCAAATTTGGACTAGGTTGGAAAATTTCAATTTACTACGAAAAAGTTTTTCGGCCCAAAATTTTTTCCCGTTGANAAATTACCCGTTCGCGCTAAGATTAGTTTTGAGAGTTCTACTCACCCGAATTCAATTATGTAAAGTCGTACGGGTTCCTTAACGTCTTAGCTATCAACTCATGTGATAAAAATCATAATTAGATCTCCCACTTGTTACCATATTTTCCTAGACTTCACTGACTCTGATTTCGTCCAAATCTGGACTAGGTTGGAAAATTTCAATTTACTACGAAAAAGTTTTTCGGTCCAAAATTTTTTCCCGTTGACTTTTTCATAACGACGGGAACAAATCGTTACATTAATTAAGGATTGTGACTAAAATGCTTAATTTAAGGAGAAAATTATTCCTTCAACATCTTTTGAGTGTATCTAGTCTAACAACTTCAGAAAAATTCAAATAACAAAAGAGTCTAATTTTTTTAATTTTTTTTTGTAGAAATTCAAATTCGTTTCTCTGAATTTCATGTTTCCTATTCCAGATACATGTATCTGAGATATGTCAATAGCTTACACTACAAACGTGTGTATATTTATGTAACATATCATAATTGCTCAATTAATGGAGTAAATAACTCCTTTAACATCTTTTGAAAATTTGTAGCATAACACTTCCTAAAAAAGTTTCAAAAAACTCCAAATTGTTTCCTTCCTTTTTTTGAGAAAAGGACTAAAACAATAAACATTTCATGTTTCTACCAAAATTTAAATAACAATGTATCACAAAATAAACACAATATATCTGAGATTAAAAAAAAAAGAATAATCATAAAAAGATAATATTCATTCCTTGTATTTACATATACATAACTAAGGGTGTGCACTATTTGGATTAAACCAAAAAAAACCAAACCGAATTCTAATTTGGATTGGTTTTCTGGATTTTTGGATCTTTGGTTTGGCTTGGTTTTGGGTTTATAATTTACTTTGTTTGTTTTTTGGTTTGGTTTCGAATTTAGAAAAATGAAAATCGAAAAACCGAAAAAACTGAATATATATATATATATATATATATATAAAATTAGAATTAAGTTGGAGTTAACCACTTTTGTCCCTTTTTAGTTATTTTCATCATGATTTAGTTTATTTTTATGTTTGGACATCTATAATTGATATACTTTTAACTATTGTGTTTTACGTTTTATGTGTGATTTATATTAAAAAGTATATATATATATATAAATTTTCAAATTGCAAATATAACATTGTTATGTTTCTAATTATTGACATAACCGATTAACCGAACCAAAAACCCAAACCAAAAAGAGAAAAACCAAATCAAACCAAATTTATTTTGGTTCGGATTGGGTTACACTTCTTCAAAACCAAAAACCGAAAAACCCAAATCGAATAGTATAAAACCAAACCGAAAAACCGAATGCACACCCCTATTAACATAACTAACAATGCATCCAAATTTATAAACACAATGTGCACATGTAGATCAGATACATATGAAAATAGTAAGATACACATTATAATTACATAACAAATACATATGATAATATTAAGATATATGATAGAAGACCAGATACATATGACAAGACTCAGATACATGACAGAACAAATTGTGTCAGATACATGCATAAATCTTCAATATCTTTATTAAATACATACACATTTAATCAGATACACTTATAAAAACTAGATACATTATATTGTAGCATCCTCTTTGCAATAAAATATATAAATGATAATTTAGAGCTATTGCATTATTTGCATTGATACTGGTTGTTTGCGGCAGTTGACTACTAGTTAATAAGTGGGAGGTGAGACAGGGTTGGAGATTGGAGAGATGATGAGAGAGAAATATATTTGATTGTTGTTAAAACGTTAATTGTGAAGTTTAAATGTAAAGATAATTAATCAATCATAATTTTAAGAAATATGAGTATCAGATTGTATCTTCAATAATATATGAAATAAACTATTATAAGTGGCAATATATGTAATTGTTTAAAAGTAGA
Organism: Solanum stenotomum; assembly: GCF_019186545.1. Lineage (NCBI taxonomy): Eukaryota > Viridiplantae > Streptophyta > Magnoliopsida > Solanales > Solanaceae > Solanum > Solanum stenotomum. Next base: position 9,995,850 of record NC_064288.1, on the reverse strand, counting down.
GATAATAATAGTATATATGGTAGTGATGTATGTCTAATAAAATAGTTTATCCTGGTACCGTTTGGGTGCACTGGTCGCGTGTGTACGTATTTGGTGTAGGCATTGGTGGGGTTTGCTGATGGAGTCTGTAAGAATTGGGGTGCTGTGAGTGGTATGTAATGTTGTATAAGTTGCAATGTAAGAATTGTATTGATGGGTTGGTGTTGTTATGTGATGTGAAAATTAGGATTGGGAGAGGAGAAATGGGTTGAAACGAAAGGGCTAGAGGATTTTTAAAAAATAGCCAAATTTCTTTTAGATTGTGGTCAAAATAGACTTAGATATATTGCCAAATCAAATTAAATAGTGAATTCGGCTAAAATTTAAATAAGACGAATTAATATTAAGTAATTAACGAACTTCTTAATCTTCACAAAATAAAATCATTAAATTAATTATAAACGAGAAATAATCTACAGTCACAAAGATGTATGTCATCCCTCCTCTATTTTAAATCTTTACAGATCCACGTAAGTCCATGTGAAGTAATTCAAGAGGCCTGGTGGTACTTACTTGCTTCTTTTGTTTGGATTATACTCCCTCTAGTCCATATTAATTAAGTGAATTATTGAAATTCTTTTCATAGTTCAAAATAAATAAATTATTCAAAGTTCAAGAAAATTATTGGAAACTTTTTTATGTTTACCGTACTTTTGATGAGATCTTAATATTTTAAGAATTTAAAAAGAATAATAATAAAAATAGCTTTTAATTTTTTATACTTAAAGAATGTGTCATATTCTAATAATTTACTTATCTATATGGACTAGAGGGAATATAAAGAAGCAATACATTTTCTCAAAGAATTTAATAGGTATAAATTGGGTGAAGTGGTGTGAATCCTTTATTACATTAATAATAAATGATAAATTTATTGAATGAAAACAATAGAAAGATACGGGGCGTTGTTTAAGAAAATTGATCTAAAAGATTGTTATAAAAAATAAAACGGAAAAGGGCCTCAAAATGCCCCTCAGCTATTTGAATTGGTACAAAACTACCCTTCATCCATCTTTTGGTCACCAAATACTCCTGATGTCAATCTTTTGGCTAAAAAATACGCTTGATATTAATATACAAAAAAGTGATATTTATAGTCCATCTATACCATGTAATCGAAATAGTCTTTAACGTATGAAAAAAGTGATTGTTTTAGTAATAAACCTTGAAAGTAATTGTGCTAAGTGAAAAAAAAAACTTGATAATTTCAATTAGTAACTCACGTGAGTTGGATACAAACATTAAAAAAAAAGACCAACTTTTTTTTTACCTTTAATGAGAACTCACCCAATAGTCAATATATTGTTTTGCCTTTGAAACTATAACGCAAATGTTAAGTCTTGCTGCAAGAACAAAACTATGTTATAAGAAATGCAATAAACATGTACACTTCATTGTTCCAGGCGCACAATGGTGCTAGTAGGAGGAGAATAGTCGCTTTTTCCGTACATCAAAGATTTCGATTACATGAGAATACAAAAATAAACCCGATTAAGGGTGAAATNAAGTGAAAAAAAAAACTTGATAATTTCAATTAGTAACTCACGTGAGTTGGATACAAACATTAAAAAAAAAGACCAACTTTTTTTTTACCTTTAATGAGAACTCACCCATGCCTTTGAAACTATAACTCAAATGTTAAGTCTTGCTGCAAGAACAAAACTATGTTATAAGAAATGCGATAAACATGTACACTTCATTGTTCCAGGCGCACATGGTGGTAGTAGGAGGAGAATAGTCGCTTTTTCCGTACATCAAAGATTTCGATTACATGAGAATACAAAAATAAACCCCATTAAGGGTGAAATGAATAAAATTGAGTGTAATACAACTTTTTATATATCTTTTTTTTTTTTTTTTTTTTATAAAATTGACCGTGAAAACACTTAAAAGAGGTATGTTTTAATTGAAATTGTATCTATAATATTGGTGTAGATATGTTTTAAGTAGATTGATCAAATAAAATTAATATATTTTCAAAATACTAAGTTTTATAGTATTTCATAAACAAATTATTTTAAAAAATAAATAGTGCTTTGTTTTCTTTTTATCTCACTTTTTTTAATCTGATCAATTTATGCAACGTATTTTGCATTCTAAAATTCTAAAGTATATGATTTTGATGAGTATTTTAATATATTTAATTTATTTTTTTTGATAATTTTTAATATTTTTCATGTATCATTTTGAAATATTTGATTTTGTTTTTTAAAAACTATGTTAATCTAATGTTACTTATTTTTAAAAATTAATCAAATTTACTAGGCCAAAGTTTAATGAAAAGTGTATACAGAGTACTCCAATCCAAGCACTTTGAATGGTTCGTGGACAACGTACACGCTGGTAATAGCTTACACGCAAAGAGAGTTTGTACCTTTCTCTCTCTTATTTTAATTTTCATGACCCTTAGCTTTAGACCTTCGAATAAAAGTATCATTTCTACCGATAAAGGATGTGATGTATTGGATAGTTTAAATAGTGTTTTATACAATATAAATTTGGGTTAGTCAGACTCTTAACATTTTATTTGGACGGTTGTTACATATTGTTTTATGATATATTGTATTATATCATATTGTATTGTTTTAATAAATATAATATTTGGATAGATTATATTATTCTCCGTCGTTATCTAATATCATACATTTATAATTTGAATAATAAACTTACGAAAAAGCAGGGTACCAAGCAAAGCTACTATGAAAAAGTAGGCTAAAAGATAAAATATGATTATTAAATAATAAATAAAATAAAATGAGAAGAAAATAATAAGGCAACGACGCGATCACACCAAATCGGTCGTTACCCAGAGGCGGATCCACCTTTATGAGTGGGAATGTGCACCCGTTACTTTCGAAAAAAAATCATGTGTATATATGTATAACTATCTTAAGAAATTGACAGAAACTATGATATAATTAACGGTGCACTCATGAAGAGCACTGAGTGTTCTTGTGCCACTGGTTCAAGGCAAAGGATCATAATTTGTATTTAAACTAATAATACAATATAATACGACAGGTAACAACCATCCAAACAAGATGTAATGTGGATATCAAACATGGATGTATTCTAAGATATATACGTATTTTCATTTATTTTTTCTTGTCAACGCCTCTGTATATATACAGAAGTTGGGTATCTTCTACAACTGTTCCTTTTTATCTTCAATCTTCTTTCACTGGACGCCTCTCATAATTATCATACAATTTTTTTGAATTTTTTTTTCCGATTAATTATAGATTTGAAGCAAAATCAACAATCAATCTCGTAAGGACAAACGCTAGGCCAACTCCAATTTCATCTTGGATTGTAATTTCGTGCCCCCTTTAATTATTTGTATTTTGGGGAAATTTTTTTTCTTGACCTAACTTGATCATATATAATATGCCCTTTTGATTATATGCAGATCTATATGTATCTAACTACTTTGTAATGATCGTGAATCTATAAAGTCACAATCTTTTTTATCTAATGAGATTCTTTAATTGTGAATATTTGGAATTTATTAAATTATTCTTAGCAATTAACAGTAATATTATCTGCTGGGGTTGGGGTTTGGATTTTCTATTGGGCTTAAAAAAATTTCAATATCATCTTTTGTTTGCAAAATTAATGGATCAATGTAAAATATGCTTTACTTGATTTGCTACAGAATTTGATCTTTGAGGGAATTATTAACATGGTATGTTTTATTTTTCATTTTGGGGGTTTTAGATGGTGGTTTATGGTTGAAAATGCGTTCATATTTCGGTGTACTTGCTGTTTGTCAGTAATCTGATGAAATCAAATTAAATGTTATCTTGCATCTGTGCATAATGTTTGTTCTGGGCTATAGTTTTCATAAATCCCGGTGAAAATGATCCCTATTATAACTATCTAATTCACTAAGTTACCGTCGTTTTTCATAAAATCTACTTCTCAATCATCGTTAATGTGAGTCCTGCCAAACGTTTTCTTTCCTGCTCTGTATTTTACAAGAACATCATACACATTACCATCATTTTTTCATACTTAACTGCAGGTTTTAGGACTCCTGGCTGATTGTGGCTAAGATATAGACTAGTACTGCATTGTATTCAACACTTTATGCTCAAGATTTCTAGGACTGTCACCAATGAAAATTAATACTGCTCGTGAAGGTTTATCATTAATTGCACTGTAGAGTGGCACAAGGATCCTGTAGTATTTCATTCAATAGTACTTACAACGTTGCAAGAATCAGAAGAACCACTAGAAGAGACTTGGTATATTTCTTGGTGAGTATGCTTACCGGAAATCGTAGATATGGTTTTTTTGGTTTATTTTGTCTCCAGAAGCGTCATGATAAATTTTTTAATCTTACCTGTCTTGCTTATGGATGTGAATTTGGAGATATCAATCTCTGGTTCATCTATCCCTTCATTTGAGAGCACACATTGATGCATTCTTCTATTTGTTGGGATCTGGTCCCAATGTAAACTTGTAAATTTTCTGACTATTACTGTTTGATGTTAGTGGTTTGTGGGAAGGCATGATAACTTAATCATGTACGAAGCCAAAATGCAATCTATTTCCTCAACAAGAAAAGAAAATAATGAGATGGCAAAAAACTATGTTGCTCGGACAGTCCGACTATGCTGCCATACTCGTGTCGGACCCTCCAGAAATGCACTCTGTTGGAGGATCCGACACACTCACGTTGGCGTTTTCAAAGAGTCCGTGCAACACAGAAAAAATAAGTTTGGTAGATTTGGAAGAGAAATAGAATGAGTACTTCTGATAAGATGGACAATTATGCACTACATTTATCTTTTGGCATGCATGAGATAGTTTTTCATGTTCGCTAGTGTCCTGCAGACACTGTAGAATGAAGTAGCTTTTCTTTTAAACCTTAAAATACACACTGGTACAACACTTGAGTTATATGGATTGATGGATGATCCTATACTCTAACTCAGTTGAAATACTGTGGATGTACTATCTTTGTTTCTGTTGCAGGTTCAAAGATTTTAAGGAATTGGTAATGTTTATCATATCGTGACTTCCTTTTCTTACCTTCAGTTTAGACAATAGTAGTGCCAAAGATGCTAAATTCTCATATGAAAGAACAGTGTGGGAAAAGCGACTTTGAAATATCGGTGCATGTAGAACATGTTGGAAACTACAAATCTGTTAGACACATGGTACTAGCACTACAGATCATGTATATTCCCGAACTTGGTTTTGTTATCTAGATGTAGTTGTTAGAAGCAATAGCCAAGTTAATGAGTGCTTATAGGATTAAATGTATCAGAGGAGACATAACGGATGTGTTTGGTATGATGGAAAATGTTTTCCTAGAAAATATTTTCTTGGAAAACAAGTGGATTTCTTACTTATTTTCTAGTAAGCAAAAAAATATTATCTCAAGAGCATTTATATGTACTCTGGAAACCACTATGAGGGTGGGATGGTGTGGGGAGTGGGTGTTTGGGGGTGGGATGGTCAAGGGGTGGGGGTTGGAGGTGTTGAGTGGGTGGGCTGGGTGGGGAGAAGACAATTAACTTGGAATGCCACTTATGCAACTTGTTTTCCCTTTTTCCTCATTTTTAAGGTACTTATTATCCTAGAGAAAATATTTTCAAACATTTTGACCGACCAGACATGAGAAAATTGAAAAATGTTTTCCTCCATAGCAAACACAATCGAAAGAGCCTCCTTGTTGTTGGATAGTTAGTTTAGGATCATGAATCTTCCCTATGTTCTTAACATGCATCAACATTCATGTGCCCTGCTATTTCTTTTCTCTTTTGATGTGTGTTGTGATGGCGAGTGTGTAATGTTATATATATTGCCCGGTTTGTTGGTATGGAAGAGAATGTTTGTGAATTGACGGGTTGTGGTATATTTGACATTACATGGCTTAATCAACTGAGCTTCTTCTCATAGTTCAGGATGCTTTTCTCTCAGCCTCAAACTCATATAAAGATTCTTTCTTTAGGGCCTCCTTTCACCTTTTCTTAGCTATGGTTTAAACAAATTACATCAGTGTTTTTTGTTTCTTCTGGCTATGTTATCCACCTCAGCAAAGGCTTCTAGTCGAAGTATAATAGCATGGAGGGTGCAAGGGTGGAGGTCAACTCAGAAAAGGAGAATATAAAAGAAGCTACACCTAGCAGCCCTTTACTAGTAAGGGAAGTGTGTAAGAACCTTAGATAGTGCAAGTCAATCCTCCCAGCACCCCGGAATAATTATATCGTAAATGTAGAGCAGGAAGGCTGCAGCTCTATCATATTGGATGTTTGCTTCTTATCGAAGAACATTGCTTGTGATCGATAGGTTCATTAGTTTGTACAATCTTGTCAATGATATAATTTTATAACTTGAGGAGTCGTGGTATTTAAACAGTTTGTTTGCTGTTTGTCATACTACAAAATGTGCTGTTTCCATATTGCTAGCTGTTGCATTGATCTGAATCATCTGATGGGTCCATTGTTTTTTAGTAACACTTTATAGTGTACGTAGATGGCTAGTAGGAAACGAAGCATGTCAAATGATGTAGATATGCATGTCCTGTACAAGGAATTGGATGGAGCTTCATGCCCTATATGCATGGATCATCCACACAATGCTGTTCTTCTCCTTTGTAGCTCTCATGATAAGGGATGCCGGTCATACATTTGTGATACAAGTTATAGGCATTCAAATTGTCTGGATCGTTTCAAAAAACTCAAAGCCGAAAATAGGGACAATCCTCCCATTATGACACAGGGGAACCTGGATATTGCTGTTGAGACACCCGCTGAACACTTGGAGCTGAGAAATTTAAGTGATCGTACTGTTGTTCACGGATATCACGATATACCTGCCAATGAAGTTGTAGCAACTGGTGCATTTCCTGGAGGATCAGAAGAAAATGGAAATAGTAACAGAGATAATCGCATGGAGATGCAGGAAGGTGGTCTACAGACTTCAGATGCTGTTACTGTATGGGGAAGTAGTCATGAAACTGCGAATGCAGACAACTCATCTGACTCAATATTGAAATTGAAGTGTCCTATGTGCCGTGGAGACGTTTTAGGTTGGAAGGTAGTGGAAGAAGCCAGAAAGTATCTAAATTTGAAGCATAGAAGTTGCTCTCGTGAATCATGTTCATTCCTCGGTAACTACAGAGAATTGCGCCGGCATGCTAGGAGAGATCACCCAACAGCACGCCCTGCTGATATTGACCCTTCAAGACAGCGAGCTTGGAGACGGCTTGAGAATCAGAGAGAGTACGATGACATTGTCAGTGCTGTTCGCTCTGCCATGCCTGGTGCAGTTGTGTTTGGAGATTATGTGATTGAGAATGGCGACAGGCTATCTGGCGAAAGGGAACGTGGCTCAGGTGCAAACGGAAGATGGTTGAGTACCTTTTTCTTGTTTCAGATGATTGGCTCAATGGATCCAATATCTGAAGCAAGAGGTGGCAGATCAAGAGCTTTGTCAAGGCACCGTCGATCCACTGGACCTCTATCTAGGCGCCGGTATCCTTGGGGTGAAAACCTACTTGGTCTACAAGACCACGACAATAATGAAGATGAGGGTGAACCTGATCTTAACATATTGAGTGGTGATATGTCTAATAATCCAAGAAGGCGCAGGCGGTTGATGCGGTCTAGGTCAGATGAAGATCAGCAGTAAGATCCTCTAATTCATGGGATTGTATTAATGGTCTGTACAGGAGGGGACTGTTTACACTAAGATCAATTGGAAGTTTCTTGTGTTCCACTTTGCTACAGAAAGATAAGAGTGCAATTCTCAACAAAATTTAGAAACTTGTGTGTTGGATATAATAATTTAAAGGGTGAAAACAGGTTGTCCCTGTGATTGTGGGTGGTAGCTTCAGAATGTAAAATTTCCATTTGGTCTTTGATTTCCTAACTCTGAAACATTGTTCATCTTATATTGTATTTTCATCAGTGTATTTCTTTATGCTTTGATTATCTTTGCCAAGAAAGAGAAGATAAAGGAAGTAGTTAGTGAAAGTGCATCTAGTCAAGCATCCAATATTCCAATCTTTATACTTGACAATTCTTTTCTTTAACAATCGGATATTCAATAATAATGTTCATATAGATGCTAAGTAAAGCACCATTTAAGGTGATGCATGACAATATACTTTGTTTCAAAATATTACTTATTTTAGAAGAAAAAAAAATTACTTATTACGTTTTTTACCTACCTTTATTGTTTCAATTAATATATTGTCAATTAAGTGAACCAATTAAAAGGATATAGGGACTATAAGATAGAATAGTAAATATTTATGATTGAAGTTATTAAATGTATTTTTCTCGTGACAACATCTTTTATATTCATTAAAAGGACTATTTATTTAAAATAATTAAGAGAAAAATTCACAAACCACGACACTTTGGGGTTTAATAACTAAACTTAGCTATACTTTTCATGATATCTACTAAACCGTGCGACACTTGCTCACCTCCCTCTCTTGCTTGTCTTTCTCCTTTCTTGCTCTCCTCTTTGCTTCTCTTGTTCCTCTCCTTTTGTGTTTTTGTGTATCACTCCTTCTCTTGACTCTTGTTCCTCTCCCTTTGTGTATCTCTCCTTCTCTAATCATTCTCCTCTGTGTATCATGCCTTCTCTCGTCCCTCTCTCTCTTTGTACAACTATGTATCATGCACATGTAGAGTTCACCAACATAGATACATGATGCCTTACATATGTATCTGTTATATAAATGTTTGAATTCCTCAAGAAAAAGAGAAGATTTAAAAGTGAAAAGAGTGATACAATTTGTATTTATGATACATGTTACTTTACTTCTTTTTTTTTGGCAACCAATATAAATATATTATTACCATTAATAAGCCACTTACAAACTAAGAACATGCAAACCTCATCAGCTCTAAAGGTATAGTGAGGAATGGCGTTCAGCAACACAAACATCTAATTACATAATTTCTGCCAAAAACTCCTACATCTATGTGCTCTTTTTGTATTCTTGTACATTTCTATCCTCTCTACAATTTCTTTAGTTACTTTCCCCATTATGTCTGTGTGAAGTATTTGTACTCCTTTAAATTGCTTCCAGTTTCTTGCTTTCGAAATGTGATACACCATAGCTCCTCATTTAGCAGCCACCGCTTTCTTCTTAAATTTCTTCCAATGCTTCAGTTACGTTTATTCAGCTCCAATGTAGGTTTCAGGTCTTTTGTAGGCATTGAGATGTTGGCCCATTGTAATAGTTCATCTCTCACCCTTGCAGCTAAGGTTGGAACGGAACCGGGAGGTACCGGTACCGATTCTGATCCGTTACCGATTTCGTCTCGGTTCCGGATAGTACCGGTTCGATCCTGTATTGTGCCGGTCCGGGAGGGGTAACGGGACGGAAATCGGAATTTACCGGTCCGTCCCGGTCCGGTTAGTCCGGGTTCCGGTCCGATTCGT
>NC_064288.1:9909622-9983235 GCF_019186545.1 Solanum stenotomum | reverse complement strand
TTTTATAGTTTTAAAGTTTGAATTTAAATTTTCAAACTTTTAAAATTTAAAGTGTGAAATTTAAACTTTTATAGTGTTATAGTTTTAAAGTTTGAAATTTAAATTTAAATTTTCAAACTTTTAAAGTGTGAAATTTAAACTTTTTATAGTTTTAAAGTTTGAACTTTGAATTTAAATTTTCAAACTTTTAAAGGGTGAAATTTAAACTTTTATAGTTTTAAAGTTTGAATTTAAATTTTCAAACTTTTATAGTTTTATAGTTTTAAAATTTGAATTTAAATTTTCAAACTTTTATAGTTTTATAGTTTTAAAGTTTGAATTTAAATTTTCAAAGTTTTAAATTGTGAAATTTAAACTTTTATACTTTTAAAGTTTGTATTTAAAACTTTAAAAGTATAAATTTTTAAGTGTAAGGTTCCTAATTTTTTAATTTTAATAAAAAAAAAACTTTAATTATAATTTATAACAGTTGGACCCGATTTCCGGTCCGGTACCGGTCCGTTAGCGGTCCGGGAAGGGTACACTGATTTTTTTCCGGAATTACCTGTTCTGGTCCGTCCCGGTTCCGGTTCGGTTTCGGCCTGTGGTGCCCGGTTCCGTTCCGGTTCCGGTCCGTCCCGGTCCGATAGTCCCGATTCCGGTCCCGTTGCCAGCCATACTTGCAGCATATTCACAGTCTACAAACAGGTGTGTGTTTGTGTGTCAGCTTTACATTTGTTTCTATGATGATATAATGTTTGAATTACTCAAAAATAATCAAAGAAGAAAAGGAATTTCAGAAGCGAAAAAGAGTACATTCTGAGATTTTTTTCTAATGTAGTATGTAACTACGATACATGCTGCTTTACATTTGTATCTATGATACAATTTGAATTTCTCAAGAACAATAAAGAAGAAGATCGGAATTTCAAAAGGAAAGAAGAATTTGATACATTCTAAGATTTTTTATACAAATTGTATTTCTGATACATGTTTTACATAAAATCGTAAAGAGTATAATACATCTGATACCCCTTTAGTCTATATATATGGTATATGTTGTTTTACATATGTATCAATGATAATAATGTTTGAATTTCTCAAGAAGAAAAAAGAGGAATTTTCTAAGAGAAGAAGAGTCTGATATATTTTGAGATTTTTTCTGATACATTCTGTATTTATTATATAGGTTGCTTTACATATGATACATTGTTTGAATTTCTGAAGAACAATAAAGAAGAAGAGGGTTTTCACATGCAAAGAAGAGTATGATACATTTTAAGATTTTGTTGATATAATATGTATCTATGATATATGTTGTTTGACATAGGTATCTATGAAACAAAGATTGAATCACTTGAAGAAATAGAGAAAATTCAAAAGCGAATAAGAGAAGATTCAGAAGTCGCCTCTAGTTTTAGAAAAGAAGGGATTCATAATACGGAAAAGGGTCAAATATACCCCTGTACTATTGAAAATAGTTTAAATATACCCTTTGTTATATTTTTAGGATAAATATACCCCTCCCGTTATACTTTGGGCTAAATATATTGATAGAATGGGTGTGCCCGTTGTCTGTCAATGGACCAGGTCCCTTGACTTAACCAAAATGACAACGAAGAGTAAATAACAATAATGACACAACACAAGCAGTTTACGTGGAAACCTCCTTGCTCAAGGGAGTAAGACCACGACCTGTCACACAGGATTTCCAATTGCTTTCACTAGTCTTCCTTAAGCAAAAGTGAACAACAATTACAACCAACGTGAGAAAAAGTTATTAATCTCACAACCAAGTAATAATTCTATTTCTTGGAGAGCCTAAGCAGATGTCCCTCTGCCCACTAAGCTATCACCACCAGACAACTTAGAATTTGACTAAGCAACACGCAGGTTGCCCACTAAACCACCACACTTTGGATGACTTAGACTTTAACTAAGCAGCACACACGGCTGCCCACTATATCAGTTAGACTCAACTGATTTAGACTTTTTCACAAAACAACTATCTGAATCCTTTATAGATGTAGGAACAGAGTTACAATGTACGTGCAAAAGATATAATCCTAAGATAACTAAGTTTGCAGCTCTATCTGGTTCAAGTTGATCTTTAGAATGAATTTTTACTTTAGTATTAGCCTTTGCAAGAGTTCTTGAGAGTTTTTTCAAGTTGCAAAAACTGAAGTTATGACTATTGGACATAATCTTTATGAAGAATAGTCACAACCTTCGAGGCCATGCCATTGGATGAGGTTTCTGCCACTTCTGCTATTGTTGGAGACTGTGCACCAACCAATTGTACTTTTTTCAGCCTGGCAGTTGTGTGTATATTGGCGTCTAGAGTCAAGTCCCTTTACAAGGTCCCTGGTTTTGTCAAATCATCAAAACTGAGGCTCACATTTTCCCATTTTTGATGATGACAAACTATACACACAGTGCCTACAGTTTCTTCCCCTTGTCGATCAGTCACACCTATTCATTCCCCCTGTCAACAAGACCTTCTATCACACCTATTCATTTCCCTTGTCAACAAGACCTTCTACCTGCCTAAGGCACCCAATGAATTCCCTTTTTTGACATCATAAAAAAGAAGTGCACTAAACCAACATAATAAGTAGGATTGTTAAGGAAGATCATAGCCAAAGGCTACAACATCATGACTATAAGGATAAGAGGAGACATGAATTAGTCACAACAAAACAGGAATCAATTAAATTGCACAAAAGCCAGCATTCAATACATTAAACTTAAACTGAATATGAGAACCCCAGATAATGTCCACACAAAAACAAAACATAGGAAATGACGAAGAGGACTATGAGGAAAGAGGCTGATGGGAAAGGGACTTGATGATAAAAGTGAGTCTAGTATTTGCTTCGTCATTGTCCTTGATCACTTTCTCTTGAAAAGCAGCAATTTTGGCAAGGAGCACCTCATTATGTTTCCTCAACTCTTTAACTTCTGCAATACCAGGTCCCTCTGTCTGTGCCTTGAGCAACTAAGCTTTTAGTATAGCAATTTCAACATCTCTAGTGCTTACACGCACAGTCTTCCCTTCCAACTCATGTTTCAGCTTATCCTGTTCCATTATTAACTAATATACCTTGCTCAGTGGATTTCCCTTTCCTTCTATACACTTACATTCCACCAGCGTACTGAGGGTGAAGAATTGTTTAGCAGTTCTAATTTTACCTGCTCCCACTGGTATGTTCAGATAATGAAACACGTTGGTCAAAAAGTAGCCATATCTCATGCCATGTTTGCCTTTGTGTTCAACCACAGTCTTGTACATGTGCTCTAGCATGAGGGCTGGAAGATTTATGGGATCAAACTTGCAAAGTGACTCCATGATGAACAGATCAGATACAGAAACGACAATTCATTTTTCTGTTCGAGGAAGAAGTACCTTGTTGACAAATTCAAACAGCAACTGGTACTCTCCTTTCATGAGTTTCTTTTGAATCCCAGCATGTCGTGTGTTAGGGATTTTAAAGCATTCTTTGACAAACTCCACAGAGCAAGTTTTTCTAACGACGATTCTGGTCCCTTCTCTCAGTACCTCCAGTATTTACCCCAGCATGTCCTCAGTCAGATGCAAACGTTTGTCCCCTATGTTGGTGTTTATGCTACCATCATCTTCAAACTCAATGTTATAGTAAAACTCTCGTACCTCTTCCTCATTTAAAACAAGTGATTTTGTCTGGAACAAGTGAGTCCACAACTGGATTTCCACAAGATCATACAAAGAATTCATCCCATGCTTAGTGATGATGTCCGAGTCAAACACTAGACCTCATAGAACCTTCTGGAGACGTAAATTGTTGACAATTGACTATTTGCTTTCTCCGTGATCATCCTTATTTCCCATGGGACCAGGTTCCTTTCCAAAGGCTGGTTTGATGACAGGCGAGGTTTATCCCTTCCTCTTATTCTTCCCCTTTTTGGACACATCCCCTTTTGCCACAAATGCTTTAGACTTTCCCTTTCCCTTACTAGGCTTTTTTACTTGTTTTTCCCTTTTTTCTTCAAAACCTTGTCCCACACCTTTATGTTCATAATCTTCAATGGAGACATCCACCACATCAGTATCAGGTATCTCAAAGAGTACATTACCCAATTTCCTTTTCTTGCGCCTTTCTGCAGTTGTTGTTGCACTAGATTTCATAGCATCACCCATCAGTTTCTTTGAATCAGATCTAGTAAAAGGCCTTCTTTTAGTTGTCTCCTCAGTGACCTTCTCATTTCCTTTTGTGGAGATATGGACCATTTTCTTTTGAACAATCCATCGGGGGGAGGGGATTATCCTAGTCAGTGTCAGTAGAATCGAACGAAGGGTAGACACCAAACTCAAGAGTTTGGTCAAACACTGGTTGAGACCCCCCAATCAAATCTTCCACAAACTGTTCTCCTTCTTCATTTAGTATCCTCCCCTCATCTGGGTTAGACTCTCGACGATTAGGCTCTCACTGGCTGCGAGAATATTTAACTCAGACGATTTATTCTCAGGAAGATCTCCCTTAAATAAGTGGTCGGACAACATGGCAGAACAGGGACCAGGTTCGTTATTGAGGTCTAAGGGAGATTGGAGATTAAGAGGACTGGTTTCACCAATGTTGACCGGAGAGATGGTCAACATTTTGAAAGGAGACGGTGCATCAAAAGATGTGTAGAATGCCACAGGGTCTATTTCATTTAGTGAGTCTAGCATTTTCTTTGAAGAAGATGGGGATTAAAACATTTTGTTTGAGAGAGGGAGATGAAGAGTGACAGAGAGAAAGTGAGAGAGAAGGATAAAAGGGTTTTGGCGAAAGGCTTTAGAGAGAAAGAAATTTGAAATGTAGAGAGATGGAATAAAGAAAGGTCTTATAGAAGGAGCTCGAAATGATGTGTCATGTCCCTGAGTAGACGCGTCGCTTAGACTTAAACGATGGGACAACAGTCAGAGGGACCGATGACTGACACATGGAGATCTCAACGGTTCTCATTCAATCAGTTTAAGCAAAATGTACAGGATGCTAACCTTAAGAGGGACTAGATCCTCAACTGCATATGAGATTTGATTCTTGAATGGTTCTGACCATTCTTTGCTCCTGTAATTTCCATGAGTGTATACCTGCAATAGGTACATAGTTGATCTCACTTAAATAATACATTACGAGTAATGAGGATACCTGCCCTCCAGATCATAGCCAAAACAAGGATTGGATGCCTTTGGATGAGATTAGGTCAGTGCATATTCACCATTCCTAACTTAAACCTGTTACTCTCAAATTGATCCTTGCTGAGAGCCTTGGTAAAAATATCTGCAATTTGATCTTCTGTCTTGTAATACTGCATGCTGATGTTTCCCTTTTCAACATTGTCTCTCAAGAAGTGATGTCTGACATCAATGTGCTTTGTTCTTTTGTGCTGGACTGGATTCTTTCCATGTTGACTGCACTGGTATTGTCACACATGAGAGGAATAGTATGGACATGAACTCCAAAATCTTCAAGTTGTTGCTTGATCCATAGTAGGTGAGCACAACAAGATGCGATAGCTACATATTCTGCCTCAGCTGTTAAAAGAGCTACTAAATTTTGTTTCTTGGTACCCCATGAGATGAGTGAGGGTCCAAGAAAATGCGCCATCCCAGACGTGCTTTTCCTTTCAACTTGATATCCTGCAAAGTCAGCATTTGCATACCCTACTAGTTCAAAGGAGTCACCTGCCGGATAGAACAGGGCCAGGACCAGGTCCTATTTCTTCTTTAGATACCTCATAATCCGCTTGGCGGACTTCAGATGTGATTCCCTGGGACATGCTTGGAATCGTGCACACATTACTACACTAAAGACAATGTCAGGTCTACTAGCTGTTAGATACAATAGAGAACCAATAATCCCTCTGAACATGATTTGATTCACTAGTGGATCAACCTCATCTGTTCCCATTTTATAGTTTATACCCATGGGGTTATCAATAGGCTTCGAGTCCACCATGTGAAACTTCTTCAACAACTCTTTTGTGTACTTCTCTTGACAGATTGAAGTCCCACTTGAGGTTTGCTTGATCTGTAGGCCTAAGAAAAAATTTATCTCCCCCATTATACTCAACTCGAATTCATTCCCCATTAGAGTCGCAAATTCTTCACACAAACATTCAGAGGTGGCTCCGAAAATGATGTCATCCACATATACTTGAATGATGAGCAATTCTTGTTCCCTTTTCATTAAAAACAAGGTGTTATCTATCTTGCCCCTCTTGAAACCATTTTTCAGTAGGAATTTGGACAACCTTTCATACCAGACTCTTGGTGTTTGTTTCAATCCGTACATGGCCTTGTTGAGTTTGAACACATGATTTGGGAAGTCAGTATCCTCAAATCTAAGTGGTTGTTTCACATATACTTCTTCTTTCAGATCTCCATTCAGAAAGACACTTTTGACATCCATCTGGAAGAGCTTGAAACCCATGAAGGTTGCAAATGCTATGAGGATTCTGATAGCCTCCATTCGAGCAACAGGGGCAAATGTCTCATCATAGTCTATGCCATCCTCCTGATTATAGCCTTGAACAACCAGTCTGGACTTGTTCCTAGTGATAAACCCATTTTCATCAAGCTTATTTCTGAACACCTACCTGGTCCCTATGATGGTTCTGTCAGCAGGTCTTGGGACCAGGTACCACACATTGCTTCACTCAAACTGATGAAGTTCATCTTGCATTGAATTGACCCAGTAACATTTTTCAAGGCTTCTTTCACATTTTTAGGCTCAATGGTAGAAATGAAGGCTGAAAACGCAACCAGATTTCTTGTTTTTGACCTGGTTTGCATTCCATAATTCAGTGGGGGAATGAGATTCTTAAGGGGGTGAGATGAATTGTGCTTCCACCCTGGTTTAGAGGCCAAGGGTTGGGATTGGACCGTCTGTTCTTCTTAGGTTGGTCATCCTTTTTCATCTTCTCAGCTAGACTAGGATCAGCACCATCAGACTCTAGATTCCCTTCAGCTTCAGGCATGTTAGCTTCAATATTCTGGGCTTTGAAAAGCTCAATAAGATCATCATCGTCCTTCATCTCCAGGTTTTTCAGATCACCACTTTCATCGAAGATCACATAAACACTTTCCTCAATGCATAGTGTTCTTTTGTTGAAGACTCTATAAGCTTTGCTTGAAGATGAGTATCCTACAAAGACACCTTCATCACTTCTGGGATCAAACTTTCCCAGATTATCCTTGCCATTGTTTAGCACAAAGCACTTGCACCCAAAGGCCTTTAGGTAACTGAGTTTAGGTTTCCTGTTGTTGAGCAGTTCATAAGGAGTTTTGTTCAGGAGAGACTTGATCAAGCATCTGTTAGTCACATAACACGCAGTGTTGACAGCTTCAGCCTAAAAGTTTTGAGGAAGATTAGACTCGATGAGCATTGTTCTGGTAATATCTACCAGAGTTCTATTCTTCCTTTCCACCACACCGTTTTGTTGGGGTGTTCTGGGAGCTGAGAAGTTATGATTAATACAACTTTCTGCACAAAAGGTATCAAGCTTCGCATTTTCAAACTCGGTTCCATGGTCGGACCTGATCCCTGTAATCAAGCAGTTGAGCTTGATTTGGATCATTTTGAAAAATAGTACATCAACTGTCTCAGATTTTGACTTGAGAAACATAGTCCACATGAATCTTGAGTAGTCATCCACAATCACCAGTATATACTTCTTTCCGTTTCGACTTTGGATTTTCACAGGCCCACACAGATCCATGTGTAGCAACTCAAGAACCCTTAAAAAGCTTACTTGCTTCTTTGGTTTGAATGAGGATTTGGTCTGTTTTTCTTTGGCACATGCGTTATTTGACCTCACTAAACTTTAATTTTGGCAATCCACGTACCAGGTCCCTAGATACAAGCTTGTTCAATAGAGACGAGCTCACATGACCTAGCCTCCTATGCCATAGGACGTCATTTTCACTTTGAGCACTGAGGTATGTCAGATCATCTCCATGAGGTGTTTCCAGATCTACCACATACATGTTTTTCCGTCTTCTGGCCATCAAGATCAATTTCTTGTTAGTCAGGCTGGTGACAATGCATTTGTCTGAAGAAAACTTGACTTCGTTTCCCTTGTCACAAATCTGGGAGATGCTGAGAAGACTGTATTTTAACCCACTCACACAGTAAACATATTCAATGGAGTCTTCAAGAGATTTACCAACCCTGCCAACTCCAAGGATGTGCCCTTTTTTTCCATCGCCAAATGAGACACCTCCACCTTGAAGTGTCTTGAGTGAAATGAAGCTTTTGATGCTCCTAGTCATGTGCTTCGAGCATCCACTGTCCATGAACCAGCACTGACTGCTACTTCCTTCACCCCCTGCAACACAGATCACTTATTAGATTTGGGAACCACTTCAATCTGAGTTTCCAATAAGTTGATAAGGGTGTAATAAAAATGTTTATTGCCCAGTGAGGCAGGTTTGCTTTTTTCTTGTTCAAGATTTTAAGAAGAGGACCTGGTTCTTGGAGTTGTCTTCTATCTAGAATAGACTGAAAACTTTTCTTGAGAGGTTTTCTAGGCAGGACAGTCCCTTTTCAAATGGCCAGTTCGACTACAATGAAGACATAATAAATTATTCGACACAGAGACATATTTACTGTGGGGATTGTAAGGAGGGGTGATATTCAGGCTACCTAATCCCTTTCTGTTGTAGTTACTTTAACTGGTGATTTTTGAAAGTAGGTTGGTGGAACTGGTCCATTTTAGAGAAGTTTGAAGTTCTTCTTTAAGACGGACCATGTCCCTTTCCATCTGATCATTTCTTTCCAAGGCTAGAGCAAGTCTGCTTTCAGCCGTATTTAGACTGGCTTCTAGCTCTGCTTGCAAGCTAGTAGCCTCCCCCTTTCTTTTTCCAGATTTCTCAATCATTAGACTCAATTGTTCCTTGAGTTCTAGGTTTTCAGATTCTAGAACCATTACTTGTTCCTCAGTAATTGATATGTGCACAGTCAACACTGTTATTTCTTCACTCAGACTATCAAGATTGTTGTTCATAGAGTCTTTTTCAGTGGTTAACTCAATGACAGAGTCAATCACCAGCTAGGTTTCTCAGCCTTCTGATAGAATAAGTATTCAAGTTCTGGTTAAGATCAAAGAGAGTTACCTTTTCTTCATTGTCTTCGTCATCTGATTTCGCCATGAAAGCAAACATGCCATCAAATATGTTGGCATCATCTTGAACAACCAGCATAGATGCATCAGCAGGACATTCTGATTCTTCTGACTCATGATGCTTATCGTGACCAACGACACTAACCTACGGTATGAGTGTTTACGATCGTCGATAGTATAGTAACCCAACTAAAGGTTGGGGTCGTGTCCCAAGGAATTGATTTTGAGAATTGATAAAAAAAAAAAAAATTAAGCTCTAACTAGTCGTAACTAAAGACATTAATGAATAAAAATATGGTAAATTAAAGGTGGTGACACGAAAGTGTCAAATATCAATTTGGGGGTTTTTGTCACAATTAGTAAAAATAGCAAAAATTAACAAGAAAATCAAGTATGGGGAAATGTTTTTGGGGTGTGACCGCAATACAAGTTGAGATAAGTAGTTGGGTACATTCTTTTGAAAGGAAATTTATAAGATAATAGTGACTAGGCTAAGCTTTAAATGGATATAAGTTCCCTCTCGGGCAACTTACCCCGTTTCAATTGCGTTTCTCTCGGACACCCATTTGCTGCATGAAGACCAGCCTACGCCTTACCCCACTCTCTTTCTCGAGCTGAGTGTTAGGATATGTGACTAGAGCTCACCCTCTCAGGCTGAACCTCGTGTCGACCCACTTCTTAGGCCATCAGTCTAGTGGTCTTGGTTTCGCGACCTCCCTCTCGAGAAAGCCGAAAATACATGGGTGGCTTTGTAATCGCAACTACAAACCCTTTAGATTAAACCACACCCACTAGGTGAAATCACCATTAAACTACATCTAACCTATCAACAAGCAAGACCTAACAATAATATCAACACATATTTGCTAAATCACACCCCAAGAATGGGGGTTTTAGCCACACATCATGAAATAACAAAATACACCTAAAATGATAGTAAAATCAAATGGGTATAATAAATTAAACCTTGATTTAAGAAAATGAAGAGAATGGAGAAGACCCACTTCCAACTTGGGGAAGATGAAATCCTTCTTTCTTCAAGTCTCCCAAAAACCCTCTTCAAACTTGAGAGAAAAATATCCAAAAAGTACTATTCTATTTTGGAAAGTAAAATAAATGTTCAACTCTTTAAAATTAATAACAAGTTCTGTATTTATGGACTTCAGAAAATAGCGTTGGCGAATCTTTCAGCGAAGTTAGTCGATATCGCCGAATGACTTCAGCGACTCGCCCTTCATCTGTCTTATCGCCGTTTCGTGCTTGCCTTCCGCATCTTCACATTCTGGACCATTGGGTGGTATAGTACTGCTTCACGAAACTATTCGGCGAAGCGCCGACTGCTTCTTTCATCACTTTTTTTATCCTTCTCCTTCAGGGCTTCGCGTACTGGAACAAATGGCCGGCGGAGTAAATCCCTTCGGCGAATCGCCAAGTGTGCTTGGCGATGCTCGGGCTTCAGCTTCTTCGTTCTTTTCAGCCTTTTTGTTCCTTTTTGCGTCTAAGTGTCAGTGCTTTCACTAAAACTTCAAATACCTGACACTTAAGAGTTTTCATCAGATATTTAGACAAAATAAGCATTCGAGGACATTATTCTTATCAAAATAAATCCCTAAATGAGTCCAAATTGTGGACTCATCAACTCACTTGAAGAATCTCCCCAGACAGCAAGAGCCTTCTTCACAACGTAGTTAGCTGCAACTTTTCTTGCAATTTTCTCAAGTACCAGGTCCCTTCTCTTGTCTTTTTCATCTCCAGGTCTTTGATACTCTTTGTTTTTCAGCTTTGAGTATCGGGCAATCTCTTATTAAGTGCCCCGCCTTTCCACACTTGTGACATAGATCACTAGTAGTTGTCGCACGAGAGAAATTCCCTCTTTTCTTGAACCCTCCATGTTTTCTCACAATTTTTTGAAATCTCTTAGTGAGATAAACCATGTCATCCTCTTCACTAGAGTCATCTCCAGACTTGATTTTGAGAACTATAGACTTGTCTTTCTTAGCTTCCTTCTTTGAGGTGTCCTGATTTCTGTTCATTTCATGAGTTTTGAGATTTCCAATGAGAGCATCCATCATCAGAACCTTACAGTCCTTCAGTTATGGCATCTACTTTACTTGCCCATGACTTGGGAAGAATTCGAAGAATCTTCCTGACCTGCTTACTAGAGTTAATGGGTTCTTCCAAGCTTCGTAGTTTATTGGTTATAGATAAAATCATGAATGTTTTCACCCTCTTTCATTATGAAGTTCTCGTATTGGGTGGTCAGCATATCTATATTCAACTCATTCATCTGCTTTATCCCTTCGTGAGTTGTTCTTAGACTGTCCCAGATTTCCTTTGTCGATTCACACACAGAGATGTGGTTGTACTCTTCAGCACCTATACCACACACTAACAACCTCTTAGCTCTGTAGCTTTTCTCTATTTTCTTTATGTCCTCCTCGTTGTACTATTGGCGAGTCTTTGGAACAAGTTTTGTGATTTCACCATCTTTCACTTCCACTATTGGAATGAAAGGTCCATCTAGCACTATATCCCACAACTTGTTGTCCTCAGCCATAAGATAGTCGTGCATCCTTGTTTTCCACCAACTGTAAAACTGACCATTGAAACGAGGAGGTCGTGTTGAAGATTGTCCTTCTTCGAGGTTCAGTGGAACAACCATTCTTTTAGAGAAATATCTCTCTTGGTGTTAACCAGCTAGAGAGTACCTGCTCTGATACCAATTGATAGAATGGGTGCGTCCGCTGTCTGTCAATGGACCAGGTCCCTTGACTTAACCAGAATGACAACGAAATGTAAATAACAATAATGAAACAACACAAGCAGTTTACGTGGAAACCCCATTGCTCAAGGGAGTAAAATCATGACCTGTCACACAGGATTTCCCATTACTTTCACTAGTCTTCCTTAAGCAAAAGTGAACAACAATTACAACTAACGTGAGAAAAAGTTATTAATCTCACAACCAAGTAATAATTCTACTACTTGGAGAGCCTAAGCAGATGTCCCTCTACCCACTAAGCTCTCACCACTAGACAACTTAGAAGTTGACTAAGCAACACGCAGGTTGCCCACTAAACCACCACGCTTCGGATGACTTAGACTTTAACTAAGCAGCACACACGGCTGCCCACTAAATCAGTTAGACTCAACTGATTTAGACTTTTTCACAAAACAACTATCTGAATCCTTTATAGATATAGGAACAGATTTACAATGTACGTGCAGAAGATATAATCCTAAGATAACTAAGTTTGCAGCTCTATCTGGTTCAAGTTGATCTTTAGAATGAATCTTTACTTTAGTATTAGCCTTTGCAAGAGTTCTTGAGAGTTTTTTCAAGTTGCAAAAACTAAAGTTATGACTATTGGACATAATATTTATGAAGAATAGTCACAACCTTCGAGGCCATGCCATTGGCTGAGGTTTCTGCCATTTCTGTCACTATTGGAGACTGTGCACCAACCAATTGTACTTTTTCCAGCCTGGTAGTTGTGTGTATATTGGCGTCCAGGGTCAGGTCCCTTTACAAGGTCCCTGAGTTTGTCAAATCATCAAAACTGAGGCTCACATATACCCTTACATTTAACAGAGGGACACGTGGACGACTAAGATTAAAAGAGTCCATTCAAATTAAAATAAACCATCTAATATAAAGCATCCCGCCCCACCCCAATAATCAAGCTTCTCTTCCCTCAACAATTGCAGATTTCACCCATTGTGCTATGTCAATCCCTCCTTTACCGGTATTAAGATATTGAGACGGGAACTTCCCAGTTATTATCTCAAGAATCACAATTCCAAGGCAATAAATATCGCATTTGGGTGTAACTTGGTTATTTCATACTGCTTCTGGTGACTTGAACGCGATTAGTGCTTGAATTGCATGCGCATTGTTCATTAAAGTGTTGAATTTGTAACCTGTGAGTATTAGCTCGTGGTTTGTGGTTATGAGTATATTGATCGATTTCAAATCGCCATGGGGTAAATCAGAAGAAGCAAGTTCAGTGGGAAGATAATAAGTGCTTGAGCTACTCCTTGTATGATTTTTAGACGAACTGGCCAGGTGAGCTCATCATAGGGCAGCCCTCTTTCACCTGTGATCATGCATAAAGCAGCAACAATCTTTATAAGAAATACTTACACATGCACTGGCCAGGCAGTGCGGGCAGGTTATATTATGGGGGCGGAGTGGGTTATGTTAGATTTGGTCTATTTTAAATTGAATGGATTCTTTTAATCTTAGCCGTCCACGTGTCCCTCTGTTAGATATAAGGGTATATTTAGCCTGAAAATATATAACAAAGGGTATATTTAAACTATTTTCAATAGTATAGGGGTATATTTGACCCTTTCCGTTCATAATATATATATCCCAACCTTATCTAGTTCACTACAAATGATATTATATCTTGGAATCTAAATTCCGAATATTATATTAATGAATTTTTCTTTGAATCTAAATTGCGGATATTCATTAATTTTTCTCCTAATGGTATTAATCAATCCTTGTCTTTTTTAAAAAAAAAAATCGTTGCACTCAGTTCCTCCTTATCAAAGTAGCTTCCTTGAATTAAAAGAGAAAAACACATTGAATTAAGGTCTTGAATGAAGGTGCTATATATAAGGGTAGCTCTCCAATGCCAGCGATTCTATTCATCTGATGAAAAATGTTAACAAAAGTATTTCTTTTCTATGGAAGGATCCTATAACACTAATGAGTGTGTTTGGTCAATTTTTGAGAAGCCCTTTGAAGGACATGAGTCTTGTGTAATCTAACTTGTAAAGGACGTGAGGAAAGTGTATAACAGTAGCTGAATTATGCAAGAGTCAATGGCCAAACAAATGTCTATTTTTATTGAAGTAATTATTTGAAGTGTAAGTGTATGTATTACCCTTAAAGCCTACGTCCATTATTTTACACTAATTAAGATGTTGTGGTGGATTTCGAGCAACACTAGCGTTGATGGCTTGTGCACAACTTTAGCATAGCCTTATACAGTGGTCCTAGAGTTGTTGTCTTGTTGAGTACTGGGCTGAAATTTGAATAGCAATATGAACAAATCTTTCCGTTGCAGTAACCGAATTTATCGAGCATTTGTCACTACTCAATCACAACCACTATTAACCAGTCCTGTCCCAACTCAAGAAAACATCACCCGTTTAATTTTGGAACAAAAATCTGCAACTCAAGCTCTTCAAACCTTTAGATGGGCCTCCAACATTCGCAATTTCACTCACAATCAATCTACTTACCGAGCTTTAATCCACAAGCTCTGCAATTTTCGGCGTTTTGATTGTGTCCACCACCTGCTCGACGAAATGCCTAGCTCTATTGGGTCAACCCCAGATGAGGATATCTTTGTTACCATTGTACGTGGTCTTGGTCGTGCTGGAATGATTAAACAAGTCATCAAAATTCCTGAATTGGTGTCCAAGTTTGAAAAGAAACCGACCCTGAAGCTCTATAATTCGATTCTTGATGTTCTTGTTAAGGACGATATAGACATTGCTAGAGAGTTTTATAGGATTAAAATGATGGGAAATGGTATTCACGGTGATGATTATACTTATGGGATTTTGATGAAAGGACTTTGCTTGACTAATAGGATTGGTGATGGGTTTAAGCTTCTTCAAGCGATGAAAACTCGTGGCATTACCCCAAATACTGTGATTTACAATACACTTATACATGCACTCTGCAAGAATGGGAAGGTAGGGAGAGCAAGGAGTTTGATGAGAGATTTGGTTGAACCAAGTGATGTGACTTTTAACATTTTGATATCTGCATATTGTGGAGAGGGGAGTTTAGTACAGGCTTTGGTGATGCTGGAAAAGAGCTTTAATAAAGGGTATATACCTGATGTTATTACAGTGACTAAAGTAGTGGGACTTCTTTGTAACAACGGACGTGTTTCAGAGGCAGTGGAATTACTAGAAAGAGTTGAGGAAAGAGGAGGTATTGTTGATGTTGTGGCTTATAACACATTGATTAATGGGTTTTGTAGATTAGGGAAAGTGAAAGTTGGTTGTCGTCTTTTGAAGGAGATGGAGTTGAAAGGGTGCATGCCAAATGCAGATACATATAATGGCTTGATATCTGGTCTTTGTGACTCCAAGATGTTTGATTTGGCACTTGAAATGTTCAATGAAATGAAGAGGGTTGGGATAAATTGGAATTTTGTCACGTACGATACTCTTATCCATGGATTGTGTTCGGGTGGGAGAGTGGAAAATGGATTGAAGATCTTGGAAGTAATGAAGAATGATAAACGGGTTTCGGCGTTTCATATTAGTCCATATAATGGTGTTATATATGGGTTTTACAAGGAAAATCGTTTGGAAGAATCACTTGCATTTATAAGGAAGATGGAAAATTTGTTTCCACGAGCTGTGGATAGGAGCACGAGAATACTTGATTTCTGTGAAAATGGCAACATTGGTGAAGCAAGGAGGATCTATGATCAGATGGTCGGGGAGGGTGTTATGCCAAGTGCTCTTGTTTATTCAAACTTACTTAGTGGATATTGCAGCAAAGGATGTATAAAAGGAGCATTTGAGCTGATGAACGAGATGATTGGACGTGGTTATCTTCCAATTGCATCCACATTAAATGATGTGATAATTCTGCTTTGCAAGCAGGGTAAAGTTGGAAAGGCGTATAAGTTGATGGAGGACATCAAAGGTAGAGGTTGCTTGCTGGACTCTGGAAGTTATGGTCCGTTCATTGATGTTTTCTGTAGTAGAGGAGATTTCCACAGAGCATATATGTTCTTTCTGCAAATGGTAGAAAAGGGTATAGTTCCTGATTACCATTCATGGAATACGTTACTTGTGTGCCTTTGTCAACAAACAAGTTGGATAGAAGGCAATAACAAGACTTGCCGTTTAACTAGCCAATTGCAGGCCATAATACAAACATGATCAGTCACTAGGTATGGGCTCTCTGACATTCTTTGTGACCTTTACAAAGCTTTGGTATTTTCTGAGGCAAAATTGATTGAACCAAATGCAGTTCAATCTTCAAGATTGTAGTGTAAGATTATCCATTAATTTTAGATGAGGCTCTCTTTGGAGACTTATCCTTTCATGGGAAGGATAAAAAGTCTACTTACTGTTGGGGTTTCTGGACTGGCTGGTTAGTTATGCACGTGTCTCCGTCATACTAGACAACTACAGTTCACCAGATAGGTGAACTAACCATCTGTCTTTTACTAATTCATATTGATTCTTTCCTAATGTCTGTCTACTAGAGAAACCATGTTTTAAACAATACATATGAGTAATGAAGCTCTAAAATTGCAGCCTATTTGGATACATTGTCCTCCATATGTTCATGTACAGGGTAAATGTATACTACTGGAAGCGTTTTCGGGTCAATTATCCCTTCATATTTGGCTTCAAGCAGGGAACAGAGTTAGGTTACAGACAAGTTTTCCTCCTTGATTCTGGTCTTTCAGTACAGAGTTAGGCTGCTGCACTCTTCCACCCGGATATGGATATGGACCCAAAACAGGAAGCTATGAGACAGTGAAAGAGCTGATCCCACTTGTGTTGGTGTTTGTAAGTTTAGTTTTCCTTCTACTTTCATTCTACAACTGATCTATACAAAAAATTTGAACCCCCTAATGATCTTAAATCTTCTTTTATCAGGTTCTTCTTCTAATAACATTTTGTCCTCTGAACATTTTATATCATTCTAGTCGTTTCTTCTTTCTAAGAACTGCCTATGCGCCCCCCTCTATAAGGTACCAGCAGTTTGTTTAAGAGATATACAGATTCATACACATTTATATAACAGGAAATACATATATACTAACTAGTTGCACATCAATTTGCAGGTTACTCTACCAGATTTCATCTTGGCAGATCAACTTACCAGCCAGGTTTGACACTCAGCCTTTTTCTATATGGGAAACTTCTACATTATACCAAAATGTTGATGATTCAGTCGGTATAATGCGCAAATTGTCCTGTGCTTATCGTGAAAAACCACACTATGCTCTTGTATTTCAGGTTCAAGCAATTCAGAGTTTGCAATTCTATGTCTCTACTATGTATGGGGCAACTTCAAAACAAGATCAAACACATGTCAAAACAGCAATGTTTATCAGATCTTATACATATTTGTTGCAATTATTTCCTTTTGGTCTCGGTTTATTCAGGTTTGAGAATTTTTACACTGCAAATTATCATTCCCATTTCCCACTATAGATATCTTGACAATTATGTAATATGGTGCTTCATATGCTTTCATGATATATACAGTGTCTTCGTCGCTTATTTGATGAGAAAGATTCGATGCAAAGGGTTAAATAGCCTCAAATATTTCATTGTTGTGCGTTAAATGAGGACACTATATGATCAGAAGAGAGGAACCTTTTGGAGAGTAATGGCAGCATCAACTTCAGGAATTACTACAGTTGCAAACACTTATTGGGACCTTGTCATAGATTGGGGTCTATTGCAAAGGAATTCCAAAAACCCCTGGTTGAGAGACAAGCCACTTGTGCCACACAAGATTGTCTACTTTGTTGCCATTGTAAGTACAGACACAGGATTCAAAAATCAACTATTAAAAATACTTGCAGTGGGATTGAGTTTTTGATGATTTTGAGTTTAAATGCAGGTTCTTGACATTATTTTGAGACTAGTATGGATGCAGTTGATTCTAGATTTTCAAGAACTACCTCATCTGCAGAAGAAAGCTTTTGTTGCAATTGTTGCCTGTTTGAAAATCCTTCGCCGAGGCTTGTGGAACTTTTTCAGGTCAGATGCATTACCTATTGAGTTTAAATTTTATACACCGACTATTTAAAGAACTTTCACGTACAATGATATATATAACATGTTCGGATACACTAATATTGTCAAGAATCTTTGCATTGTCAGAATATTTGTTACGACCCAAAGTATATCCTACGTGTAACATGATGTATAGGACCTCGAGAGGCCATACACAAGTCACTTAGCATACTTGCAAGACAATAGAAATAAAAAATTCAAAATCATAGTCTTATATCATAAAAGAGTTTTGACAAAGCGGAAGTCTAACATAAATCTCAATAAATCATCTAACACATCATAAGGAAAGTGATTGGAACACAACTCATACATCACATACAAGTCTGAAAACTAATCAAAGACATGGACAAGTAAATGTATCTCGGTCCTCGGAACATGAGGACTTACCGAACTCTTGAATCCAGAAGAAATCAACTAGCCACGAGAGTGAGAGGTAGGAGCATTGAACCCTACATTAATGAGACGATGTAGGCACAAGTATGCATTAGTACATAAAATGTACCAAGTATGGGACAATATGCATAAAATAGACATGATAGCATGAATGACTTAAAACATGTAGGCATGATCATTACTTGAACATTTAAAAGCTTAAAGAAGCAATGACATGTAAATCATGAAATATGGCCAATATATTGAAATAAGAGACATAAGAAAAGCTTTGAAGAAATATTCTCAAAAAAAAAAGCTTTGAAGAAACATAAACATTTTGTGGGATATTAGCATTAACCGACAATAAGACCATGAGAGCTAAATCATGAAATCCGATATATCCCTCATACCGAAAGAAGGGGAATCTACTTGCCAAGGTAGAATCCATACATATCATCTTTTGCTAAAGTGGATCCACTAGCTAGGTCATTTAAGACAATCCTACGGGCCACGTGGTTTGGGACTAGAGGTTGCTACTAGAGACTACCCTATTTGAGGGTCCACCTCAAAGCCATCTTTGTGCTAGAATAGATGAAAGTCACTTATCAATATAACATAGGAAGGGAAATGATCAATACCAATCCACATCTTTAAAATCAAAACATAGAATAGCTCATTAAAACACAATTCAAGCATAGGTGAGAAAACCTTTCACCAATGTGAATCCATATGTGAGAAATACCTTTCACAAATCATGATCACATTTGTATGTGAGAAATCCTTTCACAACAATCATTGGTACTTTCATCTAAAAGCACCCTATCATCATCTTCATAAGACATGCATAATCCTTCATGGGTTCTTTGTAGGTTCATAGTAGAAAATCATGGATCATGCGTGGGTCAATATAGTTTCAACTAAATATCATGTATTAACATTAAATCATGCATTGTAAAACTTAATCAACAATAAAAATCATAATTGGATGAAACCCATAAAGAACTAAAAGGAACCCTAATTTGATCAATTGAAATTGAAGATTGAGGAATTGAAAACCTTGGGAACCCCATGAAGGAATGTACTCCATGGGTACGTGAATATCCACATACCTTGCTACTCAAAGCTCAAGATGAATGGTGAATTGATGCTCTTGAATGAACCCTAGCCTCTTCTTCTTTCTTAGGTTTTGGGAGGGAATTTGGGAGAATGTGTTTGGTTAGGTTTTGGGAATTAGGAGAATGAATTGAAAGTGGGTAACTTGGGACTTAAAAGCTTTATATAGGGCTTAGAGTAGAAGACAAAACGATATAGTATTG
Organism: Solanum stenotomum; assembly: GCF_019186545.1. NCBI lineage: Eukaryota > Viridiplantae > Streptophyta > Magnoliopsida > Solanales > Solanaceae > Solanum > Solanum stenotomum. Next base: position 9,963,616 of record NC_064288.1, on the reverse strand, counting down.
GTTCAAAACAATTAGAAAAAGACTCAAAATCCCCTAAAATTCCTACGGTTTGTACTGGTCAACCGTAGACCAAGTACTGAGACCTTAAAAATTACCCAACTTTGACGGAACACTTCTACCATTGTAAGACTTCCTACGGTCCATAGACCCTAACCGTAGAACTCAACTTGGACCTCAAAATTTCACTAAGTCTGGATTGTTCCCTATCTATGACTCGTAAATCATTTGACGGACCGTCCTGGTGAACCATAGAAAAGGTACTGGGACTTGATTTTCAAGAAATTATTTCCCCTCTTTCTACGGATGCTATCTACGACCCGTAGAAGTTTGTACAGTCTGTAGATGAGAGGACTCGTAAAACCAGCATGCAACCCAAAAACCCTTTTTCCTTTCTTTACCAAAATCCAAGGTACAGTTGGTGACCTAAAATCAAACTGTAGTTAAAGGCCTTAAATATTTTTATTTGAAGTCTATTTTCCTAACTTTTTAAGATGCAAAATTATTGGTGACTTCTTATTTGGACACCTTTATTTAGTTTGTACACACATTGATCCTACGAAATATTTTATCTATTTTATTTTTGAAAATTTTTCTTTTGTAACTACAGTTTAAGGCCTTAAATAAATCATAGTAAACTATTTTATCTATTTTATTTTATTTTGTAAGCAATATGTGAATTTAAAAATAATCAAGTCTTTTTATCTGATTGAATGTATTTAATCAAAATATTATATTCTATTTGTACTATTTTTCTTTTCAATTTTAATTTTAAAATTGTCTAAAATATTAATATCTGAGTAACATTATGTTTTTAAAAAAATCTATGATAAAGGCAATGCGTTTATACGCTCATCACCTGGTGATAAATTTTTACCATTAAACAAATAATCAACACATATTTGACATTATGATTAATTACATTTACATTTAGGCAACACTTTCAAATTAATTATTTTAAGCGAGATTTTGTTGCACACGTGTCCCAAATATAAATCCAATAAATGATCATTTGACTCAATAAATCATTATTAGCAACGAGCATTACATTAAGTTTAAAAATGACCTCATGAGGTCACTTTTTCTACAAATATTTTTCTTAAACCTAATGATCACCTGAGTTATGCACTTGAAGGTGACGGAGGTTTTCGATTTTGACCTCTACTTTGTGTATTTAATGAAAAAATTACGTAACTATTTGCTATAATTTTTTTCAGATACAAAAACACAAATATCTTTCTTGACGAGAAGTGCAATAGAAATTATTTTCTTATTAATCTTAGGAACATGACAAATGTTGTTCAGAGTCAACACCTCATCAAATGTAATCTTTAGAAATATTTTTCCATGGCCTTCATTTTTTGATCGTTGCAGAATTTTTCATGAAAATAGTCTCATCGGCACAATATAAATCAAATGCTTCTTTGACTTCACAAACATGACGAGTGGCTTCAAAATCAATCCACCATTTAAAAAGAAAATTCTACCATATTGCATTCAAAAAGTGATCTTGGACATAGTTATATGTCAAATTACTATGATTCATCCGCATGTACCTTATGTTTCAAGGATATTCTTGATGCTAATTGATACATTTTGATGAGTATTGCGATGATTGCATACTAACCTACATGATTATCGATATGCAGGGATTCCTAGAGGAGTATGAGCACAATGGGAGCTAGAAAAGACCTTACAGGAGCAAGGAAAAAAGAGCACGAAGAAAATACACACATGGGGCAACACTAGTGCACCGTCCCAGCCTTAAAACAACTGAGGACCAGTGCTGGCGCACTGGCAGCACGCCGCGCCAGCTTGGAAAATCCCGCAGCCAAGTCCTGGCACTATGGTGGCGTCCTGCCCCGCGATTTCCCGGACGAATTTCCAATTTTTTAAGGATTCCAAATTTAATTAGGAGAAGGGATTTGTTCTCTTAATAAATAGGACCCTAGCTTTATTTTGTAGGAGAACTTTTTTTTCAAGTGCAAGAGCAAGGGATAACAATTCATCTTAGGTTTCAATCTTCTACTTTATCTTTAGTCTTGAATTACATGAAAACAATTCTTTTTATGTTTTATTATGATTATGAGTGGCTAAAAGCCTTTGTTCCAGGGATGTAGCCATGGGTAATGGTTGAACATCGATTTCTATGGATTAATTTGGTTATCGTATAAATTACTCTTGTGTTCTTGTTTTTGTATTTCATGATTGATCGAGATAAATTCATTGTCTATTTTTAAACTCGAGAGATGAATAGGTAGATAGAACATAAAATACAAGGAGCGTGATCTTTCTTGCATTATTGTTGGGTTATAGCAAGGTGTGAATGGAAAATAAGAATGAGAAATTGGGAAATGTGGGGGAACCAATTTGGAGGGAAAATGAAAAGTCATTTCAAATGGAAAGTTTTTGAAAATGAAGAGTCATTTCTCCCATATGGGTAGAAGAAAAGAAAAATGTTGTCCTTATATTAGGAAACATTTCCTTTAACTCTTAAAGGGTTAAGAAGAAGGTGCCCCCTCGCGCCATCGGCTTCGGCTTCGAATTTGGCAAATGATTTGATTGATAATATTTAAGTTCCTTCTGAACACACATTATTTTTCCCAAAAGACACAACGTTTTGGGAAGACATGTCTGAACAGATGCGTTCACACTATTGTCCGAACAGACGCGTTCCTTACTGCAATTGGCTATAAATAGAGTCTTTTCTCGTTTTTCAACACTGAAAAATTTTCTCTCTTCTGCATACATTTTCTTACAAATCAAATTGTCGATCAACTGAGTTTGTGTGTGCTCTCATTGTTGTTCTTGAGTTCGCTGAAATTAGTGAAGTTTGAGGTACCGCTGCTTCTCTAATAGTTAGTCTATTTTATCTTGGGAGGAATTAATATGCAACCTCGGGTACTTGAGGGGATTAAATTTCTTAGGAAACACAGTGAATTTTGTGGACTTGGATTATTTATTTTCTGTCTGNGTCATTTCTCCCATATGGGTAGAAGAAAAGAAAAATGTTGTCCTTATATTAGGAAACATTTCCTTTAACTCTTAAAGGGTTAAGAAGAAGGTGCCCCCTCGCGCCATCGGCTTCGGCTTCGAATTTGGCAAATGATTTGATTGATAATATTTAAGTTCCTTCTGAACACACATTATTTTTCCCAAAAGACACAACGTTTTAGGAACACATGTCTGAACAGATGCGTTCACACTATTGTCCGAACAGACGCGTTCCTTACTACAATTGGCTATAAATAGAGAGTCTTTTCTCGTTTTTCAACACTGAAAATTTTTCTCTCTTCTGCATACATTTTCTTACAAATCAAATTGTCGATCAACTGAGTCTATGTGTGCTCTCGTTGTTGTTCTTGAGTTCGCTGAAATTAGTGAAGTTTGAGGTACCGCTGCTTCTCTAATAGTTAGTCTGTTTTATCTTGGGAGGAATTAATATGCAACCTCGGGTACTAGAGGGGATTAAATTTCTTAGGAAACACAGTGAATTTTGTGGACTTGGATTATTTATTTTCTGTCTGTTTCATCTTTTTTTTTTTTTTTTTGTTTTTCCTAACCTGAATACAAGAGATAACACATACTACACATTTGTGTTTAGGAGTGACACCCAAACGAACACCGTGCTTGGTTAAGAGATAGGATAAAAATGCCTTTCATTGCATTAAGTTTAAAAATGCCCTTCATGATGTTGTGGCTTACAACATGTTGATTAATGGGTTTAGTAGATTAGGGAAAGTGAAAGTTGGCTGACGTCTTTTGAAGGAGATGGAGTTGAAAGGCAAGGACGGCTCAATGCCTTTAAAATGAGGCCTACGCATGAGGCCCCGAATTCGAAGGGTCCAATTATTTTAGTAATAATAGAATTATTCTAAGCCTTTTTAACAAAAAAAATATACTATATTTTTTAATTTATTTGTCATTTTTTAGTTTGTTTCGAAATATTAAAGAATGTTTCTTTTATTGGATAAATTTTTAAATTTAACTTCCACATGATATGTTTAAGACATATATATATATATTAATTTATTTGTCTTTTTTAGTTTGTTTCAAAATATTAAAAATGTTAGTTTTTTTGGATCAATTTTTAAATTTGACTTCCACATGATATGTTTAAGACCACAAGATATATAGAGAGAGAGAGAAAGAGAGAGAGTCTAAGACCATTGAAAAAATAAGGTTTTTTTTTAAATAAAGAAATAACTTGGAATCCCAGAAATGAAAACAATAATTAAAATTAGGTCTCCAATTTATTTTTGGCTTTAGATGACTTGATATCTCGTCATTGTGACTCCAAGATGTTGGATGTGGCACTTAAAATGTTCAATGAAATGAAAGTTGTTGGTATAAATTGGAATTTTGTCACGTATGATAATCTTATCCATGGATTGTGTTTTGGTGGGAGAGTGGAAAATGGATTGAAGATCTTGGAAGTACTGAAGGATATGATTAAAAAGAGGTTTTAGCGTTTTATATTAGTCCGTATAATAGTGTTATATATAGGTTTTATAAGGAAAACCTTTTGGAAGAAGCGTTTTACTTGAAATATATATAAAAGAAAAATGACTGAGTTTTCGAAAAATTGATTAAACTTATGGTTTAAGAGGAATCGAATTTCCAAAAGAAGAGAGTCGCCACTTAATTTTTAGTAAAGAATCAAGAAAAAATATAAGATTTTTCAAAAGACTTAAACAGATAAAATCAATTGAAAAAAGGGTTCGAGTTCAAATGTACATTCCGAGAAGGTGTTAGGCCTTCGGAATGCCCGCTAACTCGCGGTTGACCGGCGATTTGACCAAAATGATTTTTTGACTAATTTTGAAATTTTAACTTAAGTAAAAAAATTCATTTATTTTAACTAATTTTGAAATTTTGACTAAATAAAAGAATTCATCACGACTTTGACTAATTTTGAAATTTTAACTAAGTAAAAGAACTCATTTATTTTAGCTAAGTAAAATAACTCATTTATTTTAACTTATTTACTTATAACTATTATTATTTTTATCATTTTTTTTGTTATTGTCATTTTAATTATCTTAGGGGAAAATGAATCAAGGGGGGGAATTTTTCTAAAGGAAAATGGTTCAAGTTGCAAGACAAATAATAAAATAAAGCTAGATATAAAATAAAGTAAATATTTTATTTGAATATGAAAAAGAAATGGCTATCTTTGGGAAATTAATTTAGTTAAACCAAAAATAAAATGTTAGTCAAACAATGCAATAATAAAACAAATAAGAGCAAGTAAAGGAATATCCAAATTTGGGCCTTTGGCCCAAATTTCTCATAACTTGAACCTGTCCTATTCTAAAGTATACCCTAAAAATAGTGGACTTTGGCCCATTTTCGTGTCCAAAAAGCCAGCATATACATTGATTGTATACCGCTATATAGGGGCTGTATATCATGTAAACTGTTGTATACTAGTGTATCATAGTGTATATCGGCATTTGTATAGTCCATTTCGGACTTTTTCAAGCCTTGTAAATCAGTTCTTGCCCGTGTAATTTCCTCCCTTTCATTCGGACAATATGAGGCTGACTCGAGAAAAAATCCAACTCGATGCAAGGATGGAGTCCAAAGGACTCGAATGGGACAGTGTTCATGCAAAGAACATGAAGAAAAGGATTAGAATTTGTTCTCGCTATATTGACCGGATAGATTAATAAATCAACGAAACTAGTAGCAAATGACAAAGTACTTCATAATTAAATCAAAGATAAATTATGGCACAACTTCCAAATAAAGAGATAATTATGAGGCCATGATGAAATCACTGATGCAGTGGACAATATTAGCATATTCATTCTATTTAATAATTTTTAAAAGGAAAGAAAAAAATAAAATAAAAAGTAAAAAAAATGCTTAACCAAAATAGACTAATTTAGAACAAGAAAAAGGGGATTTAAAGAGAGAACAAAGCTCAAGATCATGATATCAAAATAATAATGACAGTAACTGCGGGCATCAAATTTAAATAATCTTGAACATATTCTCGCATCACTCACTTCACTTTGCTACTCCAATATTTGACCAGACCAAACTACAAACATCCAAAAATGAAGATAGAAAGATGGTCTTTAGGTGGGAAATGAACACTAGCTCAGACATCCAAGTTAACACACCGATTGATAGAATACTAATTAAAAAGGGAACATGGATATATCTAATCATGGATTCACATATTAACAAGGGATGTCCAACTACACATATTAAACAGTTCCAAACCTTATGCAAACAGTAAAGAAGTATTAGCATTTCCCTTAACACAAGCGACAACTAAGAGCAAAGAAGCATAGTTTGCCTCCAACAAGTTAATCAACCTAATCCCTATTTAGCTTGAACTAACTAAGTTATATAATACAGAACATTCTAAATAACATTAGTTTCAACACAATGAATTAGATAATCCTTTTCGGGACATTTTCAATAATAAGCAAATAAAAAAAAAAGTCAAGACTTCTCATTATACCCAAATCCATGTTACTTATTTTAAACAAAATCGCATGTTCTTGAAAAGAAAATAGATAACTTAATACTTAGAAACAATTTCAATGGAAATTTAACAGAAGAAACAATCATGATTTCAAGAAATTAGTTAATTTGGCCCAAAATACTAATCAAAATAAACAAACAAAAATACTTCTTTTCATTGAGGGGCAAAGGGTGAGAAGCAAAACATATTCCCATTCTCAAACAGCAACAACAAACGATGAGATGTGAAGGCATTGTACTATAAGATTAGCGATTATGGCATTCTAATTCACACATTACAGCACTAACAGAGTTCGAACAGAGAGAAATAAATATGGATATACAACCGCTTCACCAAACAGAGAACAAATTAAACTACAATAAAGACGAAATAAGAGAATAAGGTGTTACCTTTCTAAGAGCAACAAACTGGACAGCAACGAGCAGGACGAACACTTCCACCACACAAATTCGAATCTCGAGCAGCTGGTCACGAAACGCAAACCAAACTCAAACAAAGGTTCTCTCACGACTCGGGATTAGAGAAAAAACGTATATAATTTCTTGAGTTTAGGAATCATTGTTCTAAAGAAAATCCAACCCCTTTTTGACTCTTAATTTTCCAATCCAAAATATCCCCCCTTAACAGTGAATATTATGCAACATATATAGAAGGAAAATTAGGGTTCTGAAAATGGGGGGAAACGGATGGAAATTTTGGACAAAATAGGGCTCGAATCCTTTCACTACTTAGGGGAGACACCCGTTTTCAGAAGACTTCACCCCATTCCGAAAGAGGAATGGGGGCATACACATGCTTGCCCACTGCTGGAAACATACAATTTGAGAGGGATGTTTGTTGCTTGCTGGACTCGGGTCGCATTGCTGCTCGATTCGCTGGCTCGAATTGGATTTTGGGTTTACGAGTTTTCTGGGCTGCTGGGAGTTCTGGCTTCCTTGTTCTTCGCTGGTTTCGCCAGGAAGAAGATACTATGGGGTCGGGGGTACTGTTGCGTTGTTGTTGGGAATTATTGGGTTGGGTATTTGGGAAATTGTTTAGGTGGGCTGGGCGTGCTGATTGTATTGAGGATTTGGAATGTTGGGCCATGATTCTGGTCAGATTGAGAAAAGGACCAAAATTTTGGTTCTTTAAAAATTGATGAAGCTAGAATTGGATTTAAACTTTGGTCATATGAATCTAAATTAAAGCCAAATGTAGTCAAACTTAGTTGATTAGGATAAGTTGGACTAGTAATCAAACAAGATGAATTAATATAGATTAATCAATAAACTTCTTAATTTCAACGAAATAAAATAATTGACTTAATTATAAATCAAATAATTTAAAATATAAAATATTATGTAACTAAACTAATTAATCAAATATTTAATTTAAACAAAAATCTTTTTGTGACTATCTTCGAACATTCATAAAATATACTAATTACATACATGATTACATAAAACATATATAGATTATTTAAAAATTATAAAAATGACAAACTATTTAAGATAACTTGCAAACTATTTTATTTTTTTATAAAATTAATTCTTCTAAATCATTTTAAACTAAAGAAGCTCGAAAATTAATTTCTATTGTGGAGGGTCAAAATTAGATGTCAACAACTGTCCCTCGCTTTACTTGGATTGATGCAAGATATTCGAGAAAAATGAAATTGACTAATCCTAATTTTGACCGACCACATCTTCATCTTCTACTAAAATGGAATTTGGTACGGACTTTAGGAATTATGGCCGAACCCTGTAGATGGGTTTCCTACATATCTCAGGTTATATGAGAATTCAGGCCACTTGTAGTTCGAGTAGTTCGATACGCTTGATTTGACGCACGATTTTGAAAGAATTCAAAAGTCATCTCGATATCGAATTATGAAGAGACCAAAATGCTCAGGAATAAGATTTAGGAGTGAATGTTGGGATACAACCGAGTTTTCATATTGATCCCGCCTACATATCCCCCAACTTAGGGAATCAGACTTCTTGTAGTTCGACTCGATCGATTGAAAAGGAAATCTATCATGTCAGATAACCTTTGGTTCAGGAAAAGTGACAAAATAAATTGAGTATGAAAAGGAGGCTTGTAACCTCTTAGTCATGAATGTGGCGCGCTTCACACCCATAATTAATAACTTACACGGACATAATTTCCAAGGCTCTTGGTGCATTTGTCACTCAGATTGGAAAATTGCTTCTGGTAGAGACCGGAGATTTCCAGATGCGAAATTGAAACCGACAAACCCAAAGAAAAACCCACATGTCCTCTGATAGGGGTGTGGTTTAATTGTGGTGGAAGTCGCTCATTTGCTCGTGTCCTAAAAGTTTGGCGCTCCTCTTTGGACTATGTCCCAGTTCGCTGCTAAGAAAAAGTTTCACGTTGTGCTGCATCCTTTTTTATGTCGTCCACACCTGTGGTTCGTTTTGGAAAATTCATCATTTCGGATGCTCTCGACAAAGACTGAGATAAAACTCGTTAGCATAAGAAATGCAATTCAAATAGAGAGATAGTGTCTTTTACTGTGTTGACACTTAATTTCTTTCCTTGAACATTGACGTCAACTTCACCGAGTTTGACGTAAAGCAAATAAAGTTTGTATATTATATTTGCAATATAATCTTCAATGTACTTTTCTTTCGATGTTAAAGTAATAAAATAGGCTGATGTAGTATGTTGATGGTTCTCTTGATGTCGTTGTTGCAAAGAAAAATGATGCAGTCAATGTTGATATTCTTGTGATGGGTAAATCTTTCTCTTGTGATGCATAACTCCTTCTCTTATTATGCATGACTCTTTTTTCTTGCGATGCATGAATTCCTTTCCCGCGATGCATGAATCTTTTTCCCGCGATGCATGATTCTTCTCTTGCAATGCATGAATCTTTTATTGCAATGCATAAATCTCTTTTCTTGCGATGCATGAATCTTCTCTTGTAATGTATGAATTCCTTTCCCGCGATGCATGAATCCTTCTTTTGCAATGCATGATTTTCTTCTCTTGCAATGCATGACTTCTTTCTCTTGCAATGCATGATTTTCTTCTCTTGTAATGCATGACTTCTTTCTCTAGCTATGCATGATTTCCTTCTCTTGCAATGCATGACTTTTTTCTCTTGCTATGCATGATCTTCTTCTCTTGCTATGCACGACTTTCTTCTCTCGCGATGCATGAATTTTTTCCCGCGATGCATGAATCTTCATTTGCAATGCAGAATCTTCTCTTGCAATGCATGATTTCCTTATTTGATGACGCCATTCCTGGTACCGAACTAAGATTATGCTTCACCGGACAACATAGGTGACCTTCTAGGCATTTTCTGGGTGGCGGTATCGTTCTAATCGATAATACAATAAAAATGAATCTCAGAGTATTGGTATCATCTCATTCGACAATACGACATAAATAACCCTCCGAGTGGTAATATTATCATGTCCGATATTGTGAAGCAGATAAACGTCCTCCAAGTATCTTTCGTTGCTCGAAACCAAATAAAATTTCTCTCTTCGAGATTTTCATTCGTCCCATCTTCGAACATAATTGCATGTTCATTATGGACCTCTCCTTGTTGAGAATTGAATGAAATAATGCTACTCATATTCCCAAATTTTGGCATAAGAAACATAAAATATTTCCTGCATCCACAGAAAAATTATTAATTTTGGGGAGTTCCTAGCCCTTTCAACTTCTCCATATTTATTGAATGGAGGAATATGCTAATCTTGAGGTGAGCTTATAGACCTGCATCCACAGAAAAATTGTTAGTTTTAAAAATGAACTGATCTGTGTCGATCTCTTCGGTTGTCTGCTCCTTGTCTTGCTATCTCCGGTTGATTTCTTCGATCTCCCGCTCTTGATAGATGAGACAAAACATTTTTATGCAAAAAATAATTGTTTGGTGAGGGAAAAGTTTTTAAGGAAAAATAGATTTTCAAAAATAATGTTTGGAAAAGGTCACTGTCAAGTGTCATGCCACGTCAAGCTTAATGAACGTCATTTAGAGTTGATGTTTCGAGATCTATCTAATTACTTGTTGGGAAGTATTCAAAGTTGTTCTAAACTGCCGATAAACCTTGTTGAAATTTTGAGGTCATCCTAAAAAATTTCTGTCCCAGTTGATCGTCTCGGTGTATCTTGAACTGTTGATGAATAAATCATGGAATTTTTGAGATCCTCTCAAAATTTATGTCCCAGTTGCAAACCTCAAAGTAACTTCAGTCTTGACTTATTAGGGAAAATCTTTTTCTTGAGAATTTTTGAGTCCCTCTCAAAAATTTTATCCCAGTTTCTATTGTAAAGAAAAAATAAAAATCTTATGGGAGATATGACCGAACCCTTGTGGCGCCTACATATCCCGTTGAGGCAGGAATCAGGTCAAACGTAGTTCCCCCTCTCGAGGATTAACAAAAATAGGGAAAATTAAAAAAGAAATCGACCGAGGCCGACATAGGCCGCATACGTATCTCATTCTTGAGAATTTAGGTCGAACATAGTTCAAATACAAGGAAATTATTAAAAGAGGATAAAGGGGTGACCGAGGCCGACATATGCCACCTATGTATCTCATTCTTGAGAATTCAGGTTAGACGTAATTCATTAGATAATGATAGATTCTAAACAAAACAATTACAAGCAAATAGAATGATTAAAAGGGAATGACAAGAAAATACAAACTGAAACTTCACACATAGTATCTCTTGACCGCATTTGAGTTGATTGGTTTCGGCCATTCGGTGTCATCCATCTCTGACAGGACTAAAGCACCTCCAGATAACACTTTGCGAACCATATAGGGTCCTTGCCAATTCGGTGCAAATTTCCCTTTGTACTCATCCTGATGAGGGAAAATGCGTTTAAGGACCAGCTAGCCGATTTCAAATATCTTGGTTCTTACTTTCTTGTGGAAAGCACGAATCATTCTCTGTCGATACAGTTGTCCATGACAAACAACAACCATTCTCTTCTCATCAATCAATGTTAACTAATCAATCCGCTTGCGAACCCACTCAACATCACTCAATTCAGCTTTTTGGATGATTCTCAATGAAGGTATTTCAACTTCTGCAGGTATAACTGTCTCTGTTCCATATACTAGCAAATATGGAGTAGCTCCAACTGTTGTCCTAACAGTCGTTCGGTAACCTAACAAAGCATATGGCAGCATCTCGTGCCAACCTCTGCGATTATCAATCATTGTCCTCAAAATCTTCTTTATGTTCTTGTTGGCGGCTTCTACAACTCCTTTCATTTGGGGGTGATAAGCGATTGAGTTCCGGTGAGTAATCTTGAATTGTTCACATATCTTTCTCATCAAGTGACTGTTGAGGTTCGCTCCATTATCAGTAATGATGAATTCTGGTACTCCAAACCTACATATCAAATTATTGCGAACAAAATCAGCTACAACTTTCTTGGTCTCCGACTTATATGAAGCTACTTCCACCCACTTGGTAAAGTAGTCAATGGCAACCAAAATGAATCTGTGTCTGTTAGAGGCGACTGGCTCTATTGGACCAATGACATCCATGCCCCAAGCTACAAATGGCCAAGGTAAACTCATAGCATTGAGTTTGTGAGGCGGCACTCGAATCAAATCACCATGCACTTGACATTTATGACATTTCTGCACAAACTTGCAACAATAATGCTCCATAGTCATCCAAAAATAGCTGGTTCGAAGGACCTTTCTCGACAAAGTGAGTCCATTCATATGAGTACCACAAACTCCGGCATGTATCTGTTCAAGGAGCTTTTTAGCTTCACTAGCATCCACGTATCGGAGAAGACCTAAATATGGAGTCCTCCTAAAAAGGATTTCCCCACTTGCAAAGAAATTGAGGATCATACGGCGTATTGACTTCTTCTGGTTGAACGTTGCATTCTCAAGATAAGATTCGGCTTCCAAGTACTTCTTGATGTCAAAATACCAAGGTAAATTGTCTGGTTCCGCTTCGACGTGTGAACAATAAGCCGGCTGTTCTTTTACCTCTATATCCACTGGATCAATATAACTTGTATCTGGATGCTTAATCATTGACAAGATGGTGGCAAGAGCATCGGCCAACTCATTCTGTGTCCTGGGGGTGTGCCTGAACTAAATCTTGTGAAATCTCTTGCATAACTTCCGTATATAATGCACATACGGTGTGATCTTTGGGTTCTTCACGACCCATTCTCCTTGAACGTGATGAATCAATAAATCTGAGTCTCCAATAACCAGAAGCTCGTGAACATTCATGTCGATGACCATCTTCAAACCAATGATACAAGCTTCGTATTCTGCCATGTTGTTCGTGCAATCAAATCGGAGTTTAGCTACCATAGGATAGTGTTGACCGGATTCTGATACTAAGACTGCTCCTATACCTTTCCCTTGGTGATTTGCCGCTCCATCAAAGAATATTATCTACCCAGGGTATGCCTCAGAAATGTCTTCACCTACAAACGAAACTTCCTCATCGGAAAAATAAGTCTTGAGCGGTTCGTACTCTTCATCAACTGGATTCTCCGCAAGATGAACAGCCAAGGCTTGCGCTTTTATCGCCTTCTGAGTCACACACACAATATGGAACTCGCTCAAAAGCATTTGTCATTTAGCCAACTTTCCGGTCGGCATTGCTTTCTGGAAAATATACTTCAACGGGTCCATTATGAAAATAAGGTATGTGATATAAGAAGACAAATAATGTCTCAACTTCTGAGCAATCCAAGTCAAAGCACAACATGTCCTCTCCAAAATAGTGTAACAAGCCTTATACGGAGTGAACTTTTTGCTCAAGTAATAAATGGCTCACTCCTTCTTCCCAATCTCATCATGTTGACCAAGCACGCATCCCAATGCATTATCCGAGACTGACAAATATAGCAATAGTGGACTCCCTTCTCGCGGAGGGACCAACACCGGTGGATTGTACAAATAGTTCTTGATGGCATCAAAATCAGTTTGACATTCCCCGGTCCACTTGGTCGAGGCATCTTTTTCCAATAACTTAAAGATGGGCTCACACACCACGGTGGATTGAGCTATGAACCGGCTGATGCAGTTCAACCTTCCCAAACAACTCATCACCTCTTTCTTGGTCTTTGGAGGAGGTAATTCTTGGATCACCTTGATCTTGGAAGGGTCAAGCTCAATGCGCCTTATACTAACTATAAATCCCAACAACTTGTCAGCTGACACTCCAAAAGCACATTTGGCGGGATTTAACTTCAAATTGTATCGGCGTAGACGATTAAAGAATTTCCTCAAGTGATCTGAACTCTCGCGGGACTTGATTATGACATCATCTACATACACCTCGATCTCATTGTGAATCATATTGTGAAAGATGGCCGTCATAGCCCTCATGTAAGTAGCACCAACATGCTTGAGACCAAAAGGCATCACTCGATAATGGTATACACCCCAGGGCGTGATGAAAGCTGTCTTTTCTGCATCTTCTTCATCCATCAAGATCTGGTGATAACCCGCATAACAATCCACAAACGACTGCATCTCATGCTTAGCACAATTTTCAATGAGAATGTGAATGTTTGGCAATGGAAAATTATCTTTCGAGCTAGCTTTGTTGGATCTCTGTATCAACACAAATTCTGATCTTTCCATCTTTTTTTGCAACTGGAACAACGTTGGCTAACCAAGTCTAATACTGCGTCACTTCCACTACTTGAGACTCGATCTGCTTTTTCATCTCCTCTTTGATCTTCAAACTCAACTGAGGCTTGAAATTTTGAGTCTTTTGTTTTACTGGACTGAAATCTGGTTTAATCGGCAACTTATGTGACACCATATTCGTACTCAAGCCTGGCATATCTCTGTAAGACCAGGCAAACACATCAATGTACTCCCTGAGCAAACAGACCAGGTCTCTCCTTTGAGCTTCAGTTAGATGGACAATGATTCTTACTTCTTTAACACATTCCTCATCTCCGAGATTCACAGTTTCGATCTCTTCCAAATTTGGCTTGTGTTGATTCTCGAATTGTCGAAACTCCTCAGCAACATGTTCGGGTACCTCATTCTCTTCTTCATATTCCTCGCACTCATCATCACCTACCTCATTTTGTTCACTCGGTTCATGACATGACATGACATTGGCAGGTTTTAAATTATTATTACTGAAATCATAAATAGACAAAGTTAGAAAAGTAAAATATAAACAAATAAATAAATAATTTTTGATAAAAGAGGCTTTCATTTAAATTGAAAAAACAAGCACAAACTTTAGCCATGGCCGAGGGCCATTTTACTTTTTTAAACATCACAAGGGAATTTAAATACTTCAAACAAATAAAATTGCATAAAGGGTGGATCACGGGCCTCTTCCGAACTACCACCGCTTTTAAAATAAACAAAGACACATGTCTTTTCTACCCAGATAAGCAGGGAATCATGAGTGGTGTGGAGATCCAGTTCTGCAATCGCTCCTCAGTTCTGCATCACGGATACCTGATGTCCCAGCCTCTTCCTCGATGACTGCATCAATCTCCTAAAAAAGGCCCCAAATTCCTTCCCCGAGACCACCATCGTTGACATTTTTTCGTACAAAAAATGACTGGTACAGATGAGGAATTGGCCTGGCCAATGCTTAATCAATACCCTTGTTCTTCATCTCTGCTTCGTCAGCATCTGTGGGGACATACCCCAAACCAAACTTTGCTCCTTTGGTGAGGATCTGAATAGGCTCGACAATTCCTTGAAAGTGCTTCCCCATTCTGAAACCTGGTTCGAAACCGCTATGGAGAATGACAGTAGTAATCATCTTGTACACGGAGGGCATATGAGGCTGTGGAGCCAAGTCATCACCGGTGGCATTTACCAGCTCCACCGTGTATAAATCACAACCTCGAGAGACATCATCAACGATCGGTGCATACCATTGGAATGGCTCCCTTCACCATAAATGACCAATTCCTGGTCCTTCCAAACAAACTTCATTAGTTGGTGAAGGGTAGACAGCACAGCCCCAGCCATATGAATGAACGGTCCTCCCAGAAGCAGGTTGTAACTGGTGTTAATATCCAACACCTGGAACTCGACGTTGAATTCCGCAGGACCCACCTGAATATCCAAGTTCACCGCACCCAATGTGTTTCTTTGCACTCCATCAAAAGCCCTCACATTGACTTGGTTCTGGTGAAGCTTTCCCAAATCAAATTTTAGCTGCCTCAAAGTTGAAAGTGGGCAAATATTAAGACCGGATCCATCATCGACCAAGACGCGATTTATTATCTTGTCTCGACACATAGTGGTGACGTGCAGAGCTTTGTTGTGCATCCTACCTTCAAAGGGCAGCTCTTCGTCACAAAAACTAATTCGGTGTTCTCGGATGACCTGGTTTATCATGGCTGCTAGATTATCATTGTTGGTACCCATGGACACATAAGTATCATCCAGAGCCTTCATCAACGCTTGCCTATGTAGTTGTGAACTCATCAACAATGCCCATACAGAAATCTGAGCTGGTGTCTTTTCTAAATGCTTCACAATTGAATAATCTTTCGGCTACATTTTCCTCCAAAATCGGCTTCACTAATCGGCCTTTTAGTTTGATCCTTTTTCTGCCCCCCTTGGGCCAATTCTTCTAGTGTGTAGCACCTGTCAGATCTGGTCATGCCTTGAGTAACAGCCATTTCAATCACAAATTTTGGTCGGGTAAGAGTTTCTCTCGGCACCAAGTCAACAAACTTTTTCTTCTCTCTGATGCTCAACGAAGCTACAGCCCTTTCCAGTTCATCAGGAACAATCGAAACTATTGCCTTTGTCACGTACCAATCATCATCTGTCTATATCATATTGATAGCGATGCCTCCATGATTTGGCAAAGGATTACTACTAACATTGGGCGCGACTGTCTGAAGAGAGACCACATTCTGGTTAATCAGGTCTTGAATCTTATGCTTCAAGTTGATACAATCCTCGGTATCATATCTGACACTGTTGGAGTGATACGCGCACCTCTGATCAGGTCTGCAAAACTTTGAGCTAGTGTCAACCGGCTTGGGCCCCACTGGATGAATATATCCTATCACAGTTAATCGCTCGAACAACTTTGTTCGACTTTCAATAAGCGGAGTGAAAATTCTAGCGGGCTTCTTCTCAAATCTAGGATGGGAGGGATCGTAAATTGCCTTATTGAGGGGGAGGTGTTTGGTGATAATTTGGAGCATTCGGACGGGGGGATTGATATCTGGGATATGAGTTGGTTTGATAATTTGGTTGTGGCGCTTGGTAGGTTCGGGGGGAGGGTATTTTGGTAAAGTGGAGCTGGAGTTTGGTACATTGGGGAAGACGTTTGGTAATTTTTCTGAACGTTGGCACAATTGGGGGCGACATTTCGGTAGTGATGAGATGGAGTCTAGTAAACTAGAGGGGGAGTTTGGTAGATAGTAGGGGGAGTTTGGTAGCTAGGAGGGGGAGTATTTTGATAATTGGGAGGAGGGATATTTTAATAACTGGGGGGAGGGGTATTCTGGTAATCAGCTTGTGCATAACAAGCCGAGTATGAACTCTGTGAAGGTCGAGAACGACCTTAGTATGATGAGGATTTCCTCGGGGTCTTGTTCCCCTCATAAGAGATAGATGACACATCCTCTCTTTTCTTCTTTAACAAGCCTGAAGATCCGGGCGAGGCAGCAACATGGGCAATCTTCCCAGTTCTCAATCCATCTTCGATAGTCTAACCTACCTTGACTATCTCAGCAAAATTTGCTCAAATGACCAACATGATTCTGTCATAATATTCGGGCTCTTGTACCCGCACAAACACTTCGACAATTTCTTTTTTGACATAGGAGGTCTAACTCTAGTTACCTCATTTCGCCATTTATATGTGAATTCTCTGTAACTTTCGGTCGGCTTCTGCTTCATCTTCTCCAAGGAGTAACGATTAGGAACGATCTCCACATTGTAGGCGAATCGTTCGATCCTTAGCCAAAGCGTTCCAGCTAGACCACTGTCTCGTTTCATGAGACGTAAACTATTCTAGATCCTCTCCGCTAAGACTTTGGCTAAAAACCGCATTAACAAAGCTTCGTCTCTCCTAACTCCCACGAGTTGGTCATAGTAGGCCCTCAGGTATGCTAAGGGGTTCCCCGTTCCTCCGAAGATTTTGAATTTTGGCACCTTGAACCCTTCCGAGAGGTCCAAATTTGGATGAATGCACAGGTCTTCGTAGCTCAACCCGGTGACCTCAGGAATGCAGTTCAACTCCTTCATGACTTTTCTAATTTACTCTTTCATATCTATCTTGGTGGTCTCTTCCTTTGACCTTCACTCTTTCTCCCTCTCCTCATAGTGGTCTAGCTCAGAACCATGGGCGTCATGCTCGTTGCGGATCGGTATTTGGAAAGTGGTTTTTTGCAGTAGTGGTGGAGCAATAGAGGGACTCTGGCCATTTAAAGGGGCGGGATAGTTTTGGGGAAAAATTTAGGGGCTGGTATACTGGTTTTGGTGAAGTTGGGAAGTGCGTGGGTTATTGGCGGTTTGGCTGTGAGAGGGTAGGCCAGTTTGGTGGTTTGCATTAAGGGGAGAGAGTGGTGCTTGGAGGTTGGTATTTTGAGGAGGGGGTGGTGTTTGATAAGAGGTTGAGGTGTAATGGGAGGTTTTAGGTGGTAAGGTCAATGATGGAGGGATTGCGAGCAGTATTTGAAGGTGGGTTTTGAGCTTGTTCCACGTTAGGAGGGGAAATTTGAGCTGGAGGTCTTCCGTCTGGTTGAGCATTGACAACAAAAATCGAAGAAGGAAAATCTTATTTTCTCTGCATCTCGACCCTCATCTCAGCAATTTGTTGCATCAACTGTAGGATCAGTTCATTCTGATCATCAAGGGCGGGTTGAGCCACCATGACATCAGTAAGACTGGTTTCTTCGTTGTTATCACCCATTGCTGCTTTTTCTTTTTGTGAATTTTGACTGGGAAAAGAATCTTTAGGACCTTTAGACCTAGTGAATAAAGGATGATCGGCCAATGTATCAACACAGATCAGTTCTAACTACCTGTAGAGAAAAACAACTCAAAGACAAATCTGTCAGTATTAGTTCTGGATGAATAATGCAAGATATCACATAAAAAGCAGATAAACACATAACAGTTGCTTTGTCCAAGAACATGTCAACCCACGAATAATGGGAACTGACTTTGAACAAGCAAGAATTTGCTCCTATTTTTTATGTTGAGGTTAGTGACTCAGAAAGGCTAAATTGTGTTGAGGTAAGGTCTTCTTGCTGCATCTTTTGGCATCTGTTGATCTGAACTCAATGTTTCCTTGTAGAATGAAAGAGGGGGAAAATAAAAATTGAAAAAGATAGGGGTTGGGCCTTGAAAGGCTGCCTACGTATCTCCCAAGGAGAATTCAGGCCCTACGTAGTTCGAATACAAAAGAAAATTCTCATTTCCATTCATTCATTTCTTGAAGATTACAAGGAAAGTAAAGAAATACAATGAAGCTCCTAAAGATAGATGGTGCCTTCACCGAAGCTTCTTCCTCTGACTGTCGTATTAGCCACGGGGGACAAACTCAACTTGAATCTTTCCCATGTTGACGAGAGATTCCACGTCATAGCGAAACCTGAGGCACATTCCAATGTTGTGATCTATGGAATCATGATAAAGGCAGGGTTTCCAGATCTCAATTCCAACTGGATCGATTGCTTCGTCATCCTTTCTGATAGAGGCCAAGACTCCTCGTCGAACTAACAGACTGTAGATATTCAGCAACGTTTTCTTGAAAGGTGTGAAATAGTGATAAGAAAACAAAGTGTGCTTAGTGACTGACATATTGGGCTCCGGTTGGTCACAGGTAAGGACGGTGTTCTCACCCCATATATACGGGATCTCCCCAATGTTAATCAGGTTGCGGATTGCTGCCTTAAGTTCCACACACTCTTCTATAGTGTGTCCTCTTTGGTTCGGATGGTAGGTACATGTCTTTTGAGAGCTTTCATGCCCAAACCTAAAAGTGGTTCCTTGGAGAGGCTTCAGCATACCTGACGCTTTAAGGTGCTTGTAAATGAGAGCACACGACACGACTCTTACCCCCACGCTATGTGTCCGATCATAAGCAGGGAGAGTGATTTTTTTGTCACCTCCATTCAGACGTCCCAGGAAGAGAGGCGTATAGATTATTTCCTCATTGGCGTCTTCTTCAGTAGCTCCAGGGTTAGTGTCTTTGGGACAGCTATTGGCTTCTTGATTGAAAAAAGAGCATTTTCCACGTATCTTCTGAAATCTCATGGTTATGTCATTGTTGAAGACATCGCGTTCTTTCCACACAGCAACTGTTTGTTTACTTATAACATCGCATTTTGTCATCTTTGCTGCCAATTCCACGTCCAATGCCGCATTTGCTGCTCGTGCGACTGCGGTGGCAAACTCCACTTCCATTCTCCTTTCTCTGGTTTCTTGGATCTCTTGTCTGAGCTGCTGCAATTCCATCATCAAATCCTCCTCAGTTAGCTCTATGTCGATACCCTTGCCCTTTTCTATCTTAGCAGCAATTTCACATTTTCTAAGATGATAGAGTAATAATTTTAGGATTTGGTAGTAGGATTTTATTTTCTGGCTGAGAGACTCAAGACTCATGGAATTTTGGTCGGACTTTTTGGTAATGACTTGTGTTTGGCATTGTAGATATTTTTTCAGAAATTTTTTGTCAAGGAGTGGGCTAAAAATATCCTCATTCAAATCAACGTACCATATAAACAGTTAAAGCACACAAGTAAACAGACAAATATCATGTCCTAAACATGGATGTGACCTTTTTGTGCCAAGGGTAGGCCTAGAGAATTGAAGGATGTATATATCTTTTTAAGCCAATTCATTATTCCCAAAATATTTCATTAATAGCGTTCAAAAATGTTTGATAAACATAAAATTTGGGAAATGAGTTCGGAAAGTAAATTACAAAACAAAGTACAAATAAAGCAATTCCACGCAGGGGATGATAACAAACTTCAAGCTCATCCTGAACTTTCACCAAGTCTGGTCCTCTTGGCGATGTTGACATCTTCCCACATAGCATATTTGTTCGCCTATAGGTGATCTCTTGCCAACCGAGCCCCTTCTTGATGTCTGAACCTCTCGACCAGCTGAATCTGTTGTTCCATGCTATTATCTAGTTCTGACATGCATTACCTGGATTTCTGTAGCTCTTGCTTCAACTGAGCTATGACTTTGGCGTCTTCTGAGTGTCGACGTTGATGCTCTAACTCATTCCTATCAAACTTCTCTTGGAGTTGATGAAGTCGGATTTGATGCTTGGCTCCAACATCTACAATAATATGGGGAATGTTTAGACCGGGTTCGATAGTTCCGGTGAGACTCTTCTTTAACCATTCTTTGTTATCCTTAGAACATTCCAAATGAAACCTATTTGGCACCGGCTCACCCAATACCCTTCCATAATTGAAGCATCTTTTTAGTAAAAGCGACTTCGCCATTTTCATGATTCGTCACAAATCTTGTCATGTCTTCTATCTGAGGAAGCTCTTGTTTCCCTCCTAGCTGTCTAAGTACTCGAGAAGGAGCATATGGCCGAGTTCCTCTCAACCCAGCAAATATCAAGTAGATGGCCTTTCCACTTCGGATCACAATTTGTTTTGTTACTACCAAGCATTGGATCGACCACTGCACATTTTCCTCTCTCAAACCCTGAAGTCTCAGGTACCAAAAATCTTGGCCTCCAGTCTTGTTGAAATGATTACGTTGCACCCACTAATCGTGACTTTCGAGCCTGTTCGGCCTTTCCAAGGGATCTGGTTCTGTTGGATCATGAATTTTGATCAAGTGTCTCATCATCCACCATTGAAGTATTAGGTTGCACCCTTGAAAGAAGCGTGTGCCATTTTTATATCTATCCAACGCCCTGTAAATGTCAGCAAGGATCATAGGAGCCAAATTGTAGTACTTTCTTGTAGACCCATAGCCTACTCCATTAAAAATAGCATGAGTGACCATTACTATGCTCAGATGAATGGTGTAGTTTGGTCCTTGGGGAAACACCATTGTCCTAAGTAGGCATATCGCAAAAGCGAAGGAGCGTGTTTCCTTCCATTTTTCTTCCGAAACAAACTCTTCTTTGAACTTCTCATAAGCTCTTGCGCGTCCAAATCGATAATACAACTTCCGAAGTGGAATATTTGACCCAAGAAGCCTGTCCATCCATTCAACTTTGACGAGTGACAATTTTTCTTTGATTTCGATAAAATCTCACACCTTTGAAAAGAGAAGATCAGTATCGGGTTGGCGTTTCCTTTTGTTGCACATGTCAACACTCTCGTAACTGGCAAGAACTTCATCTATAGTCGGGGTCAACTCTACTTCCCCAAACTGAAATACCATGTTGTCGCTGTCCCAAAATTTCACCATCGTTTCAATCAAGTCGGGGTAAGCCACCATTTCCATTAATGACGGGAGATGACCTATATGTCTTTGAACTTTCTTCTTATCTTCCTTGTTCATGAATTTCCACCAAACTAGGAGGTAAGGATCAGGTATAGTCACCATTCGGGTTCTCAACGGCTTACATGTCGGATTCATCCTACAAGAAAACAAACAAAGGTAAGTTAACCCCCACCCCCACTTGATAATTGATTTGTTTAAAAATGACATATACATCCTTTAATTAAAACACATAAGTATGATTGTCTTTTTTTGACCAAAATGGGTCAAAGAGACACAAGGTGGGCTTCTAATGGGCCCAACACGGCTTGGGTGTTGGGTCAACTTAGTTCAAAATGCGCTAAATCAGGGATTTGGTTTCGCTCTATGCTAGTTGACTAAGAGTGTCTTTTAAAAGACCGGGAACCCAAGTGGACAACTTAGGTTGGAATTCACGACAACCATTGGACGCATGACGTACCAATAAATCGTCGATCCTTCCGGAAAAGGGTTGAGTATAAGAAGTACGATTACAATTATGCAGAAACCATCCTTAATATACTATACATACAAGGAAATATGTCATGAAATACAATGACAGTTATAAAAAATTTAAACACGTTTAGCGCAAACAAACACTTCAACAGTTAATAACATTCAATCAAATAAGTCAAATCTTATGGTTAGAACTTAATTAAATCTCCAGCGTATTTGTCATTTCTGTTTTACTTGAAAAATATATAAAAGAAAAATAACTGAGTTTCGAAAAATCGATTAAACTTATGGTTTAAGAGAAATCGAATTTCCAAAATAAAAGAGTTGCCACTTAATTTTTAGTAAAAAAACAAGAAAAAATACAAGATTTTTCAAAAGACTTAAAAAAATAAAATCAATTGAAAAAAGGGTTCGAGCTCAAATGTACATTCCGAGAAGGTGTTAGGCCCTCAGAATGCACGCTAACTCGCGGTTGACCGGCTGACCAAAATGATTTTTTGACTAATTTTGAAATTTTAACTTAAGTAAAAGAATTCATTTATTTTAACTAATTTTGAAATTTTGACTAAATAAAAGAATTCATCACGACTTTGACTAATTTTGAAATTTTAACTAAGTAAAAGAACTCATTTATTTTAGCTAAATAAAATAACTCATTTATTTTAACTTATTTACTTATTACTATTATTATTTTTATCATTTTATTTTTTTTTATTATTGTCATTTTAATTATCTTAGGGGAAAATGAACCAAGGGGGGAATTTTTCTAAAGGGAAATGGTTCAAGTTGCAAGACAAATAATAAAATAAAGCTAGATATAAAATAAAGTAAATATTTTATTTGAATATGAAAAAGAAATGGCTATCTTTGGGAAATTAATTTAGTTAAACCACAAAATAAAATGTTAGTCAAACAATGCTATAAAACAAATAAGAGCAAGTAAAGGAATATCCAAATTTGGGGCCAAATGGCCCAAATTTCCCATAACTTGGACCTGTCCTATTCTAAAGTTTACCCTAAAAATAGTGGACTTTGGCCCATTTTCGTGTCCAAAAAACCAGCATATACACTGATCGTAAACCGTTATATAGGAGCTGTATATCATGTATACTGCTGTATACCAGTGTATCATAGTGTATATCGGCATTTGTATAGTCCATTTCGGACTTTTTCAAACCTTGTAAATCAGTTCCTGCCCGTGTAATTTCCTCCCTTTCATTCGGACAAGATGAGGCTGACTCGAGAAAAAATCCAACTCGATGCAAGGATGGAGTCCAAAGGACTCGAATGGGACAGTGTTCATGCAAAGAACATGAAGAAAAGGATTAGAATTTGTTCTCGCTATATTGACCGGATAGATTAATAAATCAACGAAACTAGTAGCAAATGACAAAGTACTTCATAATTAAATCAAAGATAAATTATGGCACAACTTCCAAATAAAGAGATAATTATGAGGCCATGATGAAATCACTGATGCAGTGGACAATATTAGCATATTCATTCTATTTAATAATTTTTAAAAGGAAAGAAAAAAATAAAATAAAAAGTAAAAAAAATGCTTAACCAAAATAGACTAATTTAAAACAAGAAAAAGGGGATTTAAAGAGAGAACAAAGCTCAAGATCATGATATCAAAATAATAATGACAGTAACTATGGGCATCAAATTTAAATAATCTTGAACATATTCTCGCATCACTCACTTCACTTTGCTACTCCAATATTTGACCAGACCAAACTACAAACATCCAAAAATGAAGATAGAAAGATGGCCTTTAGGTGGGAATTGAACACTAGCTCAGACGTCCAATCTAACACACCTATTGACAGAATACTAATTAAAAAGGGAACATGGGTATATCTAATCATGGATTCACATATTAACAAGGGATGTCCAACTACACATATTAAACAGTTCCATACCTTATGCAAACAGTAAAGAAGTATTAGCATTTCCCTTAACACAAGCGACAACTAAGAGCAAAGAAGCATAGTTTGCCTCCAACAAGTTAATCAACCTAATCCATATTTAGCTAGAACTAACTAAGTTATATAATACAGAACATTCTAAATAACATTAGTTTCAACACAATGAATTAGATAATCCTTTTCGGGACATTTTCGATAATAAGCAAATAAAAAAAAAGGTCAAGACTTCTCATTATACCCAAATCCATGTTACTTATTTTAAACAAAATCGCATGTTCTTGAAAAGAAAATACATAACTTAATACTTAGATACAATTTCAACAGAAATTTAACAGAAGAAACAATCATGATTTCAAGGAATTAGTTAATTTGGCCCAAAATACTAATCAAAATAAACAAACAAAAATACTTCTTTTCATTGAGGGGCAAAGGGTGTGAAGCAAAACATATTCACATTCTCAAACAAAGCAACAACAAACGATGAGATGTGAAGGCATTGTACTATAAGATTAGCGATTATGGCATTCTAATTAACACATTATAGCACTAACAGAGTTCGAACGGAGAGAAAAAAATATGGATATACAACCGCTTCACCAAACAGAGAACAAATTAAACTACAATAAAGACGAAATAAGAGAAAATAAGGTGTTACCTTTCTAAGAGCAACAAACTGGACAGCAACGAGCAGGACGAACACTTCCACCACACAAATTCGAATCTCGAGCAGCTGATCACGAAACGCAAACTAAACTCAAACAAAGATTCTCTCACGACTCGGGATTAAAGAAAAACGTATATAATTTCTTGAGTTTAGGAGTCACTGTTCTAAAGAAAATTCAACCTCTTTTTGACTCTTAATTTTCAAATCCAAAAAATCCTCCCCTTAACAATGAATATTATGCAACATATATAGAAGGAAAATTAGGGTTCTGAAAATGGGGGGAAACGGATGGAAATTTTGGACAAAATAGGGCCCATCAATTTGAATTTCGAATCCTTTCACCAATTAGGGGAGACACCCTTTTTTTGAACATATCACCCCATTACGAAAGAGGAATGGGGGGCAGACGCGTGCTTGCTTGCTGCTGGAAACGTACAATTTGATAGGGACGTTGGTTGCTTGTTGGACTGGGTCGCATTCTGCTCGATTCGCTGGGCTCGAATTGGATTTTGGGTTTGCGAGTTTTCTGGGCTGCTGGGCATTCCGGTTTCCTTGTTCTTCGCTGGTTTTGCCAAGAGGAAAATACTATGGGGTTGGGGGTACTGTTGCGTTGTTGTTGGGAATTATTGGGCTGGGTATTTGGGAAATTGTTTAGGTGGCTTGGGCGTGCTGATTGTATTGAGGAATTGGAATGTTGGGCCATGATTCTGGTCAAATTGAGAAAAGGACCAAAATTTTGGTCCTTTAAAAATTGATGAAGTTAGAATTGGATTTAAACTTTGGTCATATGAATCTAAATTAAAGTCAAATGTAGTCAAACTTAGTTGATTAGGATAAGTTCGACTAATAATCAAACAAGATGAATTAATATAGATTAATCAATAAGCTTCTTAATTTCAACGAAATAAAATAATTGACTTAATTATAAATCAAATAATTTAAAATATAAAATATTACGTAACTAAACTAATTAACCAAATATTTAATTTAAACAAAAATATTTTTGCGACTATCTTCGAACGTTCATAAAATATACTAATTACATACATGATTACATAAAACATATATATATAGTATTTTTAAAAATTATAAAAATGACAAACTAATTAAGATAACTTGCAAACTATTTTATTTTTTTATAAAATTAATTCTTCTAAATCATTTTAAACTAGAGAAGCTCGAAAATTAATTTCTATCGTGGAGGGTCAAAATTAGGTGTCAACATGAAGCACTTGCATTTCTAAGTAAGATGAAAAAATTGTATACATGAGACGTGAATAGGAGCGTGAGAATACTTGGTTTATGTGAAAATGACAACATTGGTGAAGCAAGGAGGGTCTATGATCAGATGGTCAGGGCTTTATGCCAAGTGCTCTTGTTTATGCAAACTTAGTTAGTGGATATTGTTGACACCCAATTTTGGACCTCCACAATATAAATTAATCATCGAGCTTCTTCAATTTAGAAAGATTTGAAATAATTAGTTTTAGAAAATTTCTAAAAAGAATAATAATTTGCAAGTTATTTTAAATAGTTTTTCATTTTTATAATTTTAAATAATATATATGTTTTATATAATAATGTATATAATTAGTGTATTTTATGAATATTCGAAAATCTTCTCAAAAAGATTTTGTTTTAATTAAATAATTAGTTGATTAGTTTAGTTTAAGTTATGGTTTATGTTTTGAGTTAATTAGTTTATAATTAAGTAAAATAGTTTATTTTATTAAGATTAAGAAGCTTGTTAATTAATCATCTTATCTAAGTTTTAGTTGATTAGTTTAGTTTTTCTTTTTGGATAATAATTTTTCAATCTTGATTTTTTATTAATACTTGATTTATTTATTTATTGTCAAGATGAAATGTTTTGTCCATGTGAAGTATGATGTGATTTTTTAAAGTAAAAGAGAGAGTGTAAGTGTTATAAAAGAGAAATGTATGTTTCTCAAACTAATTATAATAAGTGATAGTTTTGGTATGAAACTCACACTTTAAATAGTTTAGGTATGAAATTAAAAAAAAAGGTATAGTTTGGGTGTTTTTTTGACAAATATCTCTTTTTAAAATTACGTAACATTAGGGGTGTGTTTGGTATGAAGGAATACATTTTCTGGAAAATATTTTTTGATATTTTCATGTTTGATTGGCTTAAATGATTTGGAAAATGTTTTCCAAATCAATTTATTTCCTCAAATTTAAGGAAAATGACTTCCTCTTAAAAAATTAAGAACATTATTTTTCAAAACTTTACTTCGTACTTAAATTACAATATATTCTTTCTTACCCTACCCCGTACCCGACCCTCCCCATCCAAAAATAAAATAAAATTTTAAAATTTCAAATATTTTTTTAGCCCTACTCCCTTACTAGCCCCCAATCCCCTACCTCCAAACACCCCCCCCCCCCCCCCCCCCCCCCNCCCCCCCCCCCCCCCCCCCTCCCCCAAAAAAAAAATTAAAAATTATTTTTGATAAATATTTCGAATTTTAAGATGTTTTTGACCTCATCCAACTCCTATCCCCTCCCCCACAAAAAAACTGTCAATCAAAAACCAGATTAACATAGTTTTTAAAAACAAAAATCAAATATTTTAAATGATACATGGAAAATATTATAAATTATAATTCTTTTTTAAATATATTAAAGTAATGATCAAAATCATCTACTTAGAATTTTAGAATGCAATATACGTTAAATAAAGCTTGTTAGTTAATTAATATTAATTCATCTTATCTACGTTTTAGCCGAATTTGTCAATTTAACTCAATTTGAGTACAACCTTAACTCCCAATTGGCTATAATTGAAATTCATATGGTCATCTTCCCAATTGCAATCCTAGCCATTTGAATTCTATCGTTAACCCACTTTTAGACCAGCTTTGGGCCATTATCACAACCCAAATTGGGGCCAACTCAATGCCAAATTACCCAACCCAATTCTAAAGGAAAAACTACATAATTAGACATACTTAACTATCATATATACATATTTTACCTATAGTTTAAAAATATTACTCATAGGCATAATATATAAACATGACCCTTAACTTGGCTTCAACGGACAACTATGCCCTCTAACTTTGAGTGTGCACAAGTAAACACTTAATCTTGTATAAAATTGAACAAGTAGACACACTTGTCTTACATGGCCTAATACACATAGGACGCCACGTAGGACACAAAATTGTCATGTAGGGTGCCATGTAGGACTAATGTGTCTATTTGTTCAATTTTATACAAGTTTAACTGCCTATTTGTGCACATCCAAAGTTAAAGGGCATAATTGCCAACTGACGTCAAGTTAAGGGTCATGTTTATGTATTATGCCTTACTCATAATACCAAATATTTTAAAAAGTTAAATCAGATACACAAATCCCTTAAATATGGCATTGAATAATTATCTTAAAATTAAAATTCCTTAATAAAAGGTACTTTAACAATTCAACATCCCTCAATCTCCTCCGCCAACAATATCTCTCCCCCACCCCTCGTTATCCACCATTTTTTCTCTCTTCCTTCATCCTTTCGACACATAATTTCTTCAGAATATTTATCAAAAATGATTTTCGTTATCCTTTCAACACAGAAATGAGGATTACTCCTATTCAAACACCAATTGTTCCATATTAAATGTTCATCTGAACTATTCAAACCAAACAATTTCAAACTTACAAATTCTACCAAAATTGCCAATTTCCTTCGCTTCCACCTTCGACGATTATGAATTGTCTCTTATTTCAAATATCCTATGTATCTAGTTTATTTCTTTCATGTATCTGGTGTAATATTTTATGTATTTGATCTTTATGTTAATGTATCTAAGCTTTCAATATCTTGTATTTGCTTTCTATTAATGTACCTAAGTTGTTAATGTCTTGAATGTGATTTTCATTATTAATGTATCTGGTATATATATATGAATCTGGCTATTGTAAAAACAATTTCACCATCACAATTTTGAAATGGGATAAAAATGACTATTATCAAGATTCGAAGAAATAAAATTGAATTAATGGAAAGAAGTAGATTTTATACGCTTTTTATCTTTCTTGAAAAAGAATGAACGCAATTCCATATTTTTGGAAATGTTTTTTGAAGTAGTTATGTTGCAGATCCTCAAAAGCTTTGAATCACATAATTTACTCCGCTAATTAAGGCATTAAGTTACAACACTTAATTCAAAAGTATTTAAATGGTGTATCTCGGCCTTATACACCCGACTGATACACATATCTGAGTCTTTAAATCACGTATCTCGGCCTTATACACCCAATCGATAGATGTATCTGACGTATCTCGAGACATGTATCCAACAACCGAAAATGGTATAGAATGTAATATCAAAAACTATCGGGATTCCTAGTAATCATGATCTAAATTAGTGGAATTTATGTAGTTTACCCAATTCTAAACAATACCATCAGCAAACCCATTTCAAGAATACATTCCAAACACAACAATTCATACGCGCACAACAATACGAAAATCGACCCGCCTCGTCTTCTTCACGTGAGAACAGGGAAGAACGCTGCAAACCCAGAAATCCAGCAGCAAATCGCGACCTCGAGCCCAGACGCACGACGTCAACATCAACAACAACTTCCAAATGGCGTCAACAATACACATCCATATGCGACGCCTTCCTTTTTCTACCTCAACAGTAGTCGTACAACATCAACGTTCGACTACCAACAACCTATGATTTGTCCTTGCTCGCATAGGATTGAGTCACGTAGAGCTCAAGGACACTCGAGTTGATGGAAGACGTCCACCTCTTTCGAATTAGTTTAAGAATTTGTGGAAATTGGTACAAATTTTTGAATTTTGAATTCCTTTTTCCTTAGTCCAATCTTTCCAACTAGTTTTCCCCCATTTTTTCAATCCCAATTTCAGCCTATAAATACCCCTGTTCTTTCACAGTTAAGGAGATGAAAATATAGCACAATTTTTTTTATTAAGAAATAGGAGTCTTGGATAGTAAAAAGATAGTAAAAAGAGCATTCCAGAGGAAGACGTCCTCTTCTTTTTTATTAGTGATTCCTTTCTTAACAAAGCATTAAGAATTACCCTAGTCTACTATCTTGGTTTAATTAATTTCGTTGCATCATGACAATTTTCTTTTCATATACAAATAGTACGATTATTTGAATATTTTTTTAACACACTGTCTCATTTTATTTTTATCATCAAAAGAGTCTCTATATATGCTAATTCATTTTCTCTTTCTTTGCATGACTTCCCTATATGAGTCTGTTGGACTCTTTTCCTTGCATTTCCGTTGGGCCAATCCCAATAATTTTTCTTGAGTTAGCCTTGTTGCCGAGAATGAAAGAGAAGTTGATATACATGAATAATGAAAGCTGAACACATGGCTGGAAGCTAATTTAGAGCTCTCGGAAGTCAAAAACTGAATGGTATACATGCCGATATACACTGTGATACACTATTGTATACACTGTGATACATGGGTGAAAATGGGCTAGAAAAGCCCAAGTGCAACAACAGTCCAAAAGAGGATTAAAATGGACAGATTTCAGAACAAAAATGGGCTGAAAAAGGGTCTAAATGATGTAGTCTTATTAATAGAACTTAGGATAGGTGAAAGAGTGGGCCTACTAGCCCAACAATTTGAACTTGGGCAAAAAAAAAATCCAACTTTATTTTCTCCTTTACTTTACATTTCTTATCATTGTTATGTTATAGTTTAGCTCTAGCTTTATTTATGTGGTTTAAATTTAATTAAATCCCCTTAACGAAGAACTTTTTGTGTTAATCTTTTAAGTGATTTTACTTAGTTTGTTGTCACACTTAGTCATTTCATTTGAAATTTCTTTTCAAAATCATTTCAAGTGTTTAAGTTAATTTCTCTTCAAAATTTTAAGTGTGTTTATTTGCTTTAAATATTTTCCCAAAGGAAGTTAGTCAAAATGTTTTAATCAAGTTGTAGGTCAACCACGCGTTAGCGGACACTTCAAGTGCCTAACACCTTTTTGGAGTGTAAATTGAACCTTGAACCCCTTTGATATTTTCAAATGATTTTGTCTGTTTGAGTCTTTTGAAAATTATAAGTTTTCTTAATTTCTTTAAAAAATAAATAAGTGGCGACTCTTTTCAAATCGAATTTTCTCTTAAAAGGTTAAATTAATTTTTGAAAACTAAGTCTTTATTTCTTTTTTCGTAAAACAAATATTGAAGCAAGGGATGTATAAAAGAAGCATTTGAGTTGATGAACGAGATGATTGGACGTGGCTATCTGCCAGTTGAATAAACATTAAATGCAGTGATAATTCTTCTTTGCAAGTAGAGTAAAGTTGGAAAGGAGTCTAACTTAATGGAGGACATAAAAGGTAAAGGCTACTTGCTGGATTCTGGAAGTTACAGTCCGTTCATTGATGTCTTATGTAGCAATGGAGATTTCAACAAAGCATTTTTCTTTCTATAATGGTAGAAAAGGGTATAATTCCTGATTACTATTCATGGAATACATTATTTGTGTGCCCTTGTCAACAAACAAGTTGGATAAAAGGCAATAACAAGATTCGTTGTTTAACTAGCCAACAGCAGGCCATATTAAAAACATGACCGGTCACTAGGTATGGGCTGCCCGACATTTACTGTAACATCTTGAAAATTCCTCAGTTAAGACTCAAGTCATTCTTTATGCTGAATAAGTTTTTTTTCGAGTGATTCAAAATTTTGTTGGATGTTAAGGTCGCTAAAACTTCATAGCATAAAGTTGAGTTGGAAATTTTCCTTCTAATTAAATTTCTCTATGAGATTATTCTTTGGTCAGTTTCAAACGACCATAACTTTCAGCATAATATGAGTTAGGTGGCCCATGAACTATCAAATCGAAGATCTCTAAGTTCTTTTTCTAATACCGCTAAGTTTGCTAAATCCCGAGTTCGAATGAGGGAGATATGCCCGTTCGAGTGCAGCCTGTCTAGTTAAGGCAATTCATCCATTTTAAGAAAGGGTATTTTGATCTTTTCCTTACCCCCACTAGCCCAACTCGTTTTTGTTAATTTTTTTAGAGGTCTAACTGATTAGAATCAGTTTTAGTCATTCGTAAGCACTCTTAGGGTTTTTGAAAAGAGTTCAAGAGTAGAAAATGAGAACGTTCAACCTTTCTTGCGAGCTTTGAGGATTTTCGCCAAGAATTTAATTCTTTCGAGGTTTGTAAGCTTTCATAGTAATGGGTTAGTTCTCCCTCACGTCAATCATGAGTTTCCTTATTGAATTCGTCCATGAGATTTCGTGTAATGAGTTCTTGATGAATTTTTTTGAAGTTATGTTCTTCATTCTTTATTAAGGGAGTTTGTTGAGTTCTTGAGGTGAGAGTTTCGAGTTTGAGGGTTGTTCTTAAGGAAACTTGAGTTGATTTTCGTTTACGAATCTAAGGGAATTTTGAGGAAAATAATCAATTATAGGTGAATTAGGACCAAAAATCAAAGAAGAAATTCGTTGAGTTTCTGGGTTTGGGTTGGGGCGGCGATCCCCCATAGCACCAACAATGCGCCCAATCAGACCCCCAGTAAATGGGGGCCTGGTGCGATGTGCCAGAAATGCGCTCAATCAGACCCCCTAGTAAATGGAGGCCTGACGCGATGTGCCATCAGTGCCCCCAATCAGACCCCTAGTAAATGGAGGTCTAGCCACTATCTTTCTCCGTTCTTCGTTCCGTATTCGTTCTTTCAAAACATATCTTCGCTTCTCTTCCTGATTTTAACTATCCAAACTACATTTGATCATCAAGAAATCCTATCATGATCCTTTAATTCCTAATTCAAATTCGAGGTAGAGTTAAGAGTAAAGTTTGAGAAAGTCTTTTTGAGAAGTCTTCTACAATTATTTATAACTTGTTTCAAGACTTGAGTAAATGAGTATGAGAATAAGAAGAGTTGTATTCATGAGTCTATATTGTAATTTAGATCATTGAGTCGAGTCGTTCATGCCCATAATTATGCATAAACTCCATAAATTGGGTATCCTTAAGAGGAGTAATATCCTTGAGTTATGATTTTCGAGTTCTTGAGTTTTGAGTATTGAGCTTCCATATTGCTATTAAGATCCTTGAGCTGAGTCGTTCATGTCCATAATTTCACACTAACCTATGATTTGAGTTATAAATGTTGAGAAGTTTTTTAAAGCCAACACTTGAGTTCTTAAACTGAGTTTTGAGAAAGTAAAGATGAGTTTTGAGAAAAGAGTTTCTAAAACATGATTAGTCTGACAATCGAGTATGCGATCAATGTATGAGCAATATGGTATCTAGGTATACCATCAACGTTTATGCATTATGACTTCCTGAGTCATTAATTATCATATTAAATTATGATTTTGATATGTTTTTGAGAAAGAGTTTTCAAGTATAAGTTGAGTAAGAGTATAAGGGGACTATGTATTCCCAGAGGTATCAATTTTTACATTGATAAAAGAGAAATTGAGATTTCTAAATGAGTTATGAGTTCAAAAGATATTTCAAGAGTAGTTACCTCTTTTAATAGGGTAGTTTGAGCGATTATCTCAAACCAGAGGAAGAGTACAATGCATGAAAGTTTTGTTGGTAGAGATGATGAGAGGATGAGGAATTCTTATAAGAAGTGGTTAATAGGAGTCCATGGAGTGGTTAAGGTTATAGGCTTGAATGTAGTGTTCTTGGATGAGACTTCCTATAGAGGTATAGAACCCGAATCTTGTGATCTGGATCAAGAATAATCACCTTATGTCAAGTACTTGGTGATTTTGAGATAGGCTTGAGTATAGTAAGAGTAACCCCATTCCATTCTCAGTTCAGTCGTCATTCGAGGACGAATGATCCCAAGGGAGAGATATTGTAACATCTCAAAAATTTCTAAGTTAAGACTCGAGTCATTCTTTATGGTGACTAAGTTTTTTTTTGAGTGATTCAAAATTTTCTTAGATGTTAAGGTCACTAAAACTTCATGGCATAAAGTTGAGTTGGAAATTTTCCTTCCAATTAAATTTCTCTATGAGATTATTATTTGGTCAACTTCAAATGAACATAACTTTCGGCACAAAATGAGTTAGGTGAGCCATCAGCTATCAAATCGAAGATCTCTTGGTTCTCTTTCCTACGTTGCTAAGTTTGCTAAATTCCGAGTACGGATGAGGAAGATATGACCGTTTGAGTGCAACCTGTCTAGTTAAGGCAATTCATCCATTTTAAGGAGGGATATTTTGGTCTTTTCCTTACCCTTACTACCCCAACTCATTTTTGTTAATCTTTTTGGGGTCTAAACTGATTAGAATTAGTTTTAGTCATTTCTAAACACGCTTATTAGGGTTTTTATTCATCGAGTCTTTAAACTCTTGGGTCTAAGGAGTGATAACACATTGAGTCTTTTAAGCTCTTAGCTTTGTACTAGAAAGGAAAAGGCCCGTGCTTAACTTGCTTGTATACAAAATTGAAGGAAAAAATTACACCAATTTTAACCAAAAGAAAATGACAATGGAGAAAAAAAATGTTGGTAACATCTTATGTTTCTTTCAAGCCAAACAGTACATAAAATGCATGATGGGATAGTTTTCCAAAATGTCTTCAAAGTCCTGCAGATACTCTGTCCAAGCCAGCAACTGAAAATATTTTTAACCTCCATTGACATGACCTAACTAATTCCAAATAGGTTCAGAAACAGTGACTTATATATGCAAATTTGGCTATGGTGTTTGGTATTGTCTACCAGTATGCCACTACTATTAGAAGTTCCAATTCAAACAATACAAAAATGACAGAAGAAATTTATATTACTCTAAAACTGTAACTTCTCTCCAAGAATAACTACTAAATACTAATATAACACCATCCAAAATAGAACACTATGGTTCCCTACAAATTTTAAAAGTTTGAAAAATGTGTGAAATTGAACCTGAAGGCTTGAAAATTGGAGAATCTGAAATCAATCATTTTCCATGGTTTGACATGCTTGTTGTTCTGTTTCTAGAACATAACTGTTTTTCATGGTCACTTACCTTACTCAACAATACAATTCTTAAAGTGAGCAAGGATCCAAAAGTTCTAATTGGTAAGTATACCAAGGTCTTTGAATCACAAAGGAGTCAAATCCATAAAATCTAGAAACTTAGCACACCATAGTATATATTAGTACAAAGTCAAGGCGATCTACCAAGGATTTCGTAACTCTTCATCTTCCATGATATTGGAGTAGTTAGAGTAAACTCCTAAAGAAATGGTTGGCCATATTAGGATGTCTAAAAATAAAAAGAGAACGTATATAATATCTTATGAAACTTATAGTACCACATGTTGCTACCATCAGCGTATTCCGTATAAATATGAGATGTCCAAAATTATTTTGATACATAATTTATAATTTTATATCTCAAAGAAATGATAGAATTTACTCATACAAATGGAGAAACATGATATGCATCTTACAATTAGCAGAGAATCGCATTCCTGACACAATCTAAATCGAAGGCATGTTTTCATGCGCTCAGTAAAAAACTACAAAAAAATATAGCAAAAGATCATTTTTAATCATCATATCATATCATCATATATTATTATAAGTGGGAAGATCTTAACTTCAAAGTTGGATTACCATTTTACCCCTTCACTAAATTTAAATATTATTAAAAAACTAATTAATAAATTTTAAATAATAATTATATGGTATTAATCCATTATATTTCTAGATAGAATTAATTCACAGAATATTTAATTTGTTTTCATTTTAAAATGGAGTTTGGTAGATGAAGTGTTTTGTAACAACAAAAGGCAGTAAATTATATATCCTTTAAAAACTGAAATATCTTTTAACATTAAAGAACAAAAATGTCCTTTGAATTACCATACATCTTAATATGACACACATATTTAGATTTTAGTCAGAAACTTTACATATCCCAACTTTAACCAATCGAATTCTCATAGATGTTATGTATATCAT
The DNA here is from genome assembly GCF_019186545.1 of Solanum stenotomum. Classification (NCBI taxonomy): domain Eukaryota; kingdom Viridiplantae; phylum Streptophyta; class Magnoliopsida; order Solanales; family Solanaceae; genus Solanum; species Solanum stenotomum. Next base: position 9,927,718 of record NC_064288.1, on the reverse strand, counting down.
CAATTCTATATGACTTTAATAATTCCTGACTTATAATATACATACCAAAAAATTATTTTCAAAATCACTTTATATTAATGCATACACTTAGTTATTCTGATGTATAATTGTTGATGGATGATTGCTGATGGATGTAATTGCTCATCATATATGCAATAAAAAAGAGGTAAATCTATTTATGCTTTGTTAGTTACTGAGGAAGTTCCTCCATTCTTTTACACGAAAACTGTTCTCTCTTTAATTTTTGTTAATTAAAAGGTTTACAATTCATTAGCTATTGTTTTTAGTCAACTCTATTTCATCTTATTTTCGAATATTTGTGGGATGAACATAATGTACATCTGAAGTTGTATAATTTATTGTGATGCTATAATAATGTAATGGATATTGATAAATTCTTTATGTATTCTCTTCAAACATTATGTGAGATCTTCACAACTAGTAACTCATGTGAAATTTACAATTTCTTAAAACAATTTGATATGATTGTCAGATTGTCCATTTGATGTTAAACTTTAATTTGGTGTTACACTCCTTCTTTTTTGATTACTTAATTTTATGAATAACTATTTATACATATTGTAATTGTATTTAAATCACTTACAAATATTTATACTAAGTAGCGTGCAATACACATATATTTCTATTCTGAAATTTATTTTTTTAAGTATATAGAAATCTTGTAGTAATTACAAAGAACAAACGTGCAAGGCATGTTCCCAAAAACTAGTTGATATATAATTGTGAAAAATTAATATAAATGCATAACATTAGAAGTGTTTTACAACTGTTTCTAACACTAATAATGCCATCCAACATGAGTCATACACTAACTTTTCTTTTTCACATATATCTAGGGGTGTCAAATGGGCAGGTTGAGTTAAAATTGGAGATATTAAAATGGGTTGAAATAGAAATCGGGTTGGGTCTTGACCCGCCCAAGTTTACTTTGGGCTCAAATGGGCTAAAAAATGGGTTGGGTCTTGACCCGCCCAATTTGACCCGATTAATCTCAATAATTTTAACATAGTGATATTTAACTTTTATAATCACAATTCGAATTTCAGCTCAAGATTATTTTTTTTAAAAAGTAACAAATGGATAGATAAATCCTAAAAGAAGTTAAATAGATAATAATTCATACCTTTAATATAGAAACATATCTTAGTAAAAAGTTTTAAAACGGGTTGAAATTGGAGATTGAATTTGGCTCAATTGAGGATTCTCTTAAAATAAGTTAGGCTTGAATGAGTTGAGATTGAACACAATTTAAATTATCTTGATCCCAACCCTTAAAATTCTGGATGGGTTATATATATTTGGGTTCATTTTTGACACCCCTGCATATATCCATCACCTCCTGGATGAGCCGAAATAAGTAGTTTGGAAGACTATATTTCATTATAAAATTCCTCCAGGTTCATGCACTTTATCTATTTCATTAATAGGGAATAGCCAAAATCATTGTGCAAGAAATGAGAAACGAAGAGTTGATGGTAAAAAAAACTCCTAAAGTGTTCCTGTATTTGAGTTTCATATTTGAACTATACCACCCAGAGGTGTATCTAAGGGAAGTTCATCGGGTTTACGTGAACCCATGGTCCTCTCCCGAGATCATATATAGTAGTATTATATTTTTTTTAAAATATTGAAATATAGATGTGTGAACCCACACTTGAAGTATCACATAATGCGATTATGACTGGGTGTACCTCTCTCTGCGAGGTTAGAAATTTGAATTTTATATTTATCTTATTTTATTTTTCTTTCTAAAATTAGATAGCACTTCTTTAAGTGGTAATTGGTATAAATATATATATAAGAATTAATTTTAGACCTATAATGTAACACCCCAGAAATTTTTTCGAACTAAGACTAGAACCGTTCATCGTAGTGAGTGAGATTTTACCGATGAATTAAAATTTCTTAAGTGTTAAGGTCACTAGATGTAGCACCTTGAGTTCCAAAAAGAATTAAATTGGAAATAGCAAAATTTGAAATTTTGCAAGTTAAGCTAAGTATGAGTTTTGGGTCCACTTCAAACAATCATAACTCCTATCTTAGGATGATTTAGGTGTTCTACCAGACACCGTAGGAAAGACCTTTGAATTATCTTTCCAACGCCACCGAGTTTGCTAAGTTTCGAGGTTGGATGAGTGAGATATGACCTTTTGAAGTTAGGCTGTCCAGTTAAGGAAAGTCAAAACCGGGTTTTAGAGGGGTATTTTGGTCTTTTCCTTACCCAATCAGATTTAATTCATTTTTAGTAATTATTTAGGGGTATAATCTGATTAGGTTCAGTTTTATAATCCTAGTTTACGCCTAGGGTTTTAGTTGAGAGTTCAAGAAGAGAAAAGAAGAAGAGAGAAGAAGAGAAAAGAGAAAGGATGAAGGCGTTCGTCGACGTTCTTGAGAGTTGTTGCGGATTGTCTACATGGGTTTGATCCCTAAGAGGTATGTAAGCTTCCATAGTGTTGGGTTTGGTCACCCACACCCAAACATGTTATTTTCAGCGCAAATTTCATTCTTGAAGTTGAAAGATTTGAGATCTTGATGAGTTTTTGATAGGTGTTCTTAAAGTTCATTCTAAATCTTGTTGTGTTGGGGTTTAGATAATTTCTTGAGATCAAAGTGAGTGTTTTAAGGGATGTATTAAGTATATTAGAGTTAATTATGTTAAGTAATCAATTCTAAGTTATTGGGGAAGAAACCATTCGATTCTAGGCGAAATAGGGTGAGAAAACGAGAAAAGAAACTTGCTGAAATTTCTGGGTTGGGGGACTGGCGCGATGCGCCTGCCAGAGCGCCCCAAACCCACCTCTGAAGTTTAGGGGCTGGCGACCTGTGCCACCCATAGCGCCAAGGTCGTCTGCCCCACCCAGTTTGTCGTCAGTTGTCCCGTTTGAGTTCGTTTAAAGTGCATCTTCACTTCTTTTCGATTCTAACTAATCTAAGCTACTTCTAAACACCTAAAATCATTCCTAACATGATCATAACCTTGAATTCATAAATCAAATTCAAGGTAGAGTTACGAGTCAAGTTTGAGAGCTCTTTCAAACCCTTTGATAAGGTCCCTTAGAGTCTTTTGAGGAGTCTTCTACAATTATTAGTAACTTGTTTCGAGACTCGAGCAAGTGAGTATGAGGATGAGGAGAATGTATTCATGAACCTACTTTGTCATCATGAGAACCTTCATATCATGAACCAAAACTCTTGAATTCATAATTCACATTCAAGAGAGAGTTAAGAGTAGAGTCAAGAAAGCCTTTGAGTTCAATTGTGAATCCTTTGAGATCAACTATCGATTTGAACTAAGTTTTGAGGAAGTAATTTAGAGAATGAGAAGAGTTGTATCATGAGTTCCATAATGTTATGTAGACCTACGAGTCAAGTCGTTCATGCCATTAAATTCCGCATGAACTCCAGAAGTTGAGTATCTATGAGAGGAGAAATATCTTCAGATCCTAAGTCTTAAGTATTGAGTTTCTAACCCATTTGAGATTGCATTCCTAATCATGGGACTATTACCTATTACCCATGAAGTCCATGAGTTGAGTTGTTCACGCCCATAATTCACATGAACATTATAAGTCGAACAGTCTTGAGATGAGAAGTATCTTTGAGTCCTTGAGTTGAGTAGTTCATGCTCATAATTCCTCATGAACCCTCTAAGTTGAGCATTCTTGAAGTGAGTAGTATTATTGAAGTTCTTGAGTTTCAAGTGTTGAGTTCTATCTATGGTTATTGAAAACCTTGCATTGCGTCATTCATGCTTATAATTCGACATGAACCATATTTTAAGAAGTCTTTTACAAATGTTTAATCTTTGTTTTAAGACTTAAGTTTTGAGTTCAGTAAAGAGTAAAGTTGAAGTTCATTTCTTCAAAAGTATATGGGGACTATGTATTCCCAAAAGAGTTTAAAATGTTTTCACATTTAAATAAGAACGGAAAACTGAGATTTTCAAAAGAGCCTTTGAGCTAGTTTTTTAGTAAAGAGCCTTTGGGCTAGTTTTTAGTTAAAGAGTAAATGCTTTCACAATAAAGCAAGAAAGAAAACTGAGATTTCCAAGATAGCCTTTGAGCTAAGTTTTTGAGCACTAATCTCAAATCACAGAAGAAGTATGTTTTAAAGACATAAGAGCTAGTATATTTTGGGAGTAGTATTGAGCACCGAATTGAGGGAGCGTTCAAAGAACCCACAACCCTCATAGAACCATGTAGCCACCATGGGTAGAAAAGGATCATACTTTTTAGATGAATCCTTTTCAAGATAGACTAGTGGATCCATTAGGCAGTTCAGGTTCTATACCTTTGGCCGGGTATAGAATGCTCTGGCAGCGTGAGGTTGATCGTTGTATCATCACTATAGCTCTTATGTGATGGTTGTCGGTTAGAGAAACTCCCACAAAAGTTATGGTATTTTATATACATCAGTTTATTGTATTTTTACATACATTTCAGAGTTATGTTGTATCCTTGCATACACACAGAGTTGACAACATGTTTTTAAATAGTTTGTTCTTTATATTGCACTTGTTTTAAATTGCTTTATATTGAAATGAGTTCAGTTAAGTATTCATGAGTTGAGTATTTCAAGTCGAATATCTTATCTTTGAAGTCGAGTATCTAATCTCTGAGTTGAGTATCTTATCCTTGAGTACTTCTGAGTTGAGTAAGTTTAAGTAGTTTTGAGTATCCTTGAGTATTCCTTTGAGTTGAGTGAGTTGAGAAAAGGTAAGTATGTTTCTTTTTATCAAGTTTCAAGCTCATGTTTATGCTTTAGAATTTCTCTTACATGCTCGTACATTCCACGTACTGAGTCATTTGGCCTGCATCTTCTCATGATGCAGACACAGGTATTCAGGATCATCAACAGGAGCTTCGTTGATACATCCGAGAGTTCGAGTTAGCTATGGTGAGCCTCCTTGCTTTTGGAGGATTTCATTTTCCTTTTAGTTTAGTCAGGATGTCGTGGGTCTTGTCCCGACTTCCATCTTTATCAGTTAGAGGCTTCATAGATAGTCAGTATAGTTGAGAAGTCTGTATTATTAATTTATTTTATTAAATGTTTTAAAGACTTAGTTGCCTATTTTATGGCGAGCTGAATATCTTATTTTTATTTAGAGTTTTCTTTGTAGTTAAAGCTTTGTATTTGAGTTTTTGATTTTATTCAGTTTTTAAGCTTTGTATGCTTGAATCAGTTTTCCGCTTGTAGCCAGCCAGGATGAGGGTTCGCTTGGGGACCAGCAATGGTTCTCGAGTGCCGGCCACGTTCAGGGTGTAGGCTCGGGTCGTGACATATAATTTTAAAATTTTAACGATTTTCAATAGTAAAATTCTAAATGTCAAACCGAACAAATTTATATCATAGATTAACATTTTTATAATAGTGCATCCATCATCTCAAAATCTTGAATACGTCTCTGATACCACCAACTATTTATCAAAACATCCGTCAACCATTGATAGTTCACTTCTCCCATGTGAACCGATCAGGGAAGAAGCTCACACAAATGATAATTCAAATAAGGTTTCCAGCCTTCACCCAAGAAACAAATAAACAAAAACGACAAATTTTCTAAAGCAACAAATATGACTTTCCTATTTTGAAATACAAAATTCCATTTGTTTCCAACATTTGTACAGTTGATTGTGAAGATCAGCAAATTCACCCATTTGACCATTATCACTTGTAGACGCATTGAATTTTAGACGAGACCTTCCATTTTGCAGAGTGTTTTTTCTTAAAGCTCTAGAAAGGAACATGGATATATCACAAAGAAAAAACAGGTGTCAGAAGCTCCTACAGTATGCCACATATTTATTCACACGTGTCACTGTGAAAGGGTACATGTTGGGTTGTACTTAGTCTAAATTTACTGTACAATATACATTGCTTTCCGTATATGTTTTTAGTGCAAAGATCGTCCAACCCTTGTTGGCTTATATATAATAGAATAATGATAACATTGTGATGGTACATAAATACCTTTTGTTTATGACATATAGGATATTATTTATTTGTTCACAAATATTGAGTCCGTGCTGCACTACCTAGTTTACAAAGAAATACTGATAATATTGTATTCTTAATTTGGTAACTTAAAATCTTAAGTTTATCCCAAGATCTAAAGTGGAACAGGGATAGCTAACAGTGGTTGAGCTTTTGCCAGTGTAATACCAAATTTTTCCTCCATGTCCAAATCTTTAGGTGCAATTCCACCATGGAGCTTCCAATTAAAGGTATTTAGAATTGAACCTAGTGTTACTGGAACCATCTTGATAGCCAAAGGTAATCCAGGGCATATTCTTCGACCAGCGCCAAATGGAATTAGCTCAAAATTCTGACCTCTAATATCTATATCTGACTCCCAAAACCTCTCTGGCTTAAAGTCCAAAGGGTCTTCCCATAGACTAGAGTCGTGCCCTATTGCCCATATGTTCACAAGAACTTGTGAGTTTTGGAATAATATAGCCACAAAACTCAACATCTTCCACTGCTTTGGGTGGAATTAAGAATGGAGCTGGTGGGTGTATTCGAAAGGTTTCTTTCACGACACACCTCAAGTAAGATAATTTTGCAACATCAGCTTCATCTATTAGCTTGCCTCTACCAATCACTTGTGCAAGTTCTTCTTGTGCTTTCTCCAAAGTATGTGGATTCTTGAGTAGTTCAGCCATTGCCCACTCCAATGTATTTGATGTCGTATCGCTCCCTGCTACAAACATGTCCTGTGGAACTAACAAGTGTAAGAACCTATGATGTCAAGTAAAAGAGATTCCAAAACATATGTTACTTCAGAAATAAACCACCAGAAAGAGATGCTCGATATGATTCCTGTCGATTTCTTGAGGGCAAATGTTGAGAAGGGAATCTAAAACATCACCATTTGTATGGTTTCCCATCTTCCTTTCGTTTAATCGTTCATCGATTAAACCACTCATAAGTTGAAGAACCTTAGTAAAATGATTTGTCATGCGTCGCCTTCTACCTTGCGGATCAATTCTCCTGAAAAAGGGGAAATAGTCTACCAAATTGGGTTTACCAGCCTCAACCATGATGTTCCACACCAAATCCTTAATTTCCTTAGCAGAATCAGAGGATGGATCAATCAAATCTTTTGAGAAAATGGTGTTGGACGAAAAATTTATAGAAGTTCTAAAAGCTGCCCTGCCAATATTTACTGCTTCACAATTTTTCCCACTCTTGTCGCAGTAGTCAATCAGCTCCTGGACCTTTTCAGATCTTAGATGCTTACTAACATCAAGATTGTGACCTGAGATCACATAAAATTAATCTACTTTTTAGTATATGCTCATCTAACCTTGGTTTAAACAAATGGGGTCAAGACGACAAACAGATTAAACTCGAAAATGATCCATCAAATAATTGTGTGAAAACAAATCAAAAGTTAAAAGGTTCCTTCCGCCGCTGGACCAAACAACACACTTTGTTAGTGGATTCCCAAGTCATTTTTCTTATATATTTACTCTTTTTTTTTTTTCAAATACACACAAATATTATAACATATTTAAAAACACAAATTTCAAAAAATCTAGTAGCCATATGAAAATTATGACATATTTAATATCATAAGTTTTAACAATATTTCTTACTTTCTTAAAGTCCACGCTCAAGAAAGTTACACCACATAAGTTGAAACTAAGAGACTAATAATTAAGAGAATCAAATAAAATTCATTTAAAAAAAACAAAAACAAGATAGAGGTTGACTATTAAAAAAAATCCAATAATCAATAATCATATAACAGATTTTGAATCCTTTTCATCTGCTCTTAGCGACAATAATAACAAAATCAATCTACTTTGTAATACTCCTTTTTTTAAAAACTGCGTGAAAAGTAATATAAATCACAATTCAAAGTATTTACCTGAGAAGATGTGAGAGTTCATAATCTTTCGAAGTATTTTCCATTGAGAATTGACAGGTAACCATATAACAGAGAAATCAGACTCATTGCAAGCATAAATTGTGTCAGGAACAGATCTGCTGGAAAAGCTCAAATCTTGCTTTTGCATGACTTGTTTAGCCAAGACTGATGAGGAAATTACCACTGTGTTTACTTGCCCCAATTTCAGATTCATAATTGGACCATGTTTTTTCGCGAGTTGAGTAAGTGATATGTGAGGTTTGTCGCCAAGCAAATGAAGATTTCCAATGATAGACAAAGGAAAGGGACCTGGTGCAACTCTTTTGCTTCTTCTAAGTGAAAAAATAACAACCCCATGGACCAAAAAATAAGCAAATAATAGTCCTAGCAAAATGTTCATGTAGTCCATTTTTCTTTATATTTTCTTGACTTATGAACTCGCTATGCTATGGAATTAGTTTATATTCCCTCCGTCCCTATTTAGTTGTCCATATTTCCTTTTTTAGTTGTCCCTATTTAGTTGTCCATTTTGACAAATCAAGAAAGGACAACACATTTTTTCCTATTATACCCTTATTTACACTTCTTGAAAATTGTAAAAGTGTATGTTGTTTCCCTCCAATTTATTTCACTTGAATTCAAAGAAGTGGTTGTAATTTTGAAGTGAAAAGTTGTCATAAGGGTAAAATTGTAACTTCACTATGCTAATCATTGTTGCCTTAATCTGTGTGTCATTTCTAAAGTGGACAACTAAAAAGGGACGGAGGGAGTATTGATTTTAGTAGGAGTCTTTGTTAGGTCTTAGAAGCAATACCTCGCTTTCTGGTTCATATCGTGTTAGGGGAAGGTCCTTCTCAATGCTCTAACTTCGATACCAAATATGGAAAGTTGTGTTAGGTCCTAGTACTAAGTGTGTAAATCTTTTATAATGTATCACTATCACTATCTAATTTGTACCTAATTTTTTTTGTTTTTGAACATTTTAGACATGCAACTAACTTCAGGCAAAAATGTTAATAAGTTATAGGGAGAAGGGACGGATTTACTCCCGAACTTTAATAAATGGTATGTATATGCCCTCCGTTATACTTTGCGTCCACATAAGCCCCTTCCGTCCAATTATAGGTACACATATACCCCTCTCACTAACGGACCCCTAATTGCTTACACGTGTCTTATTCCTATTGAACTACCTGTTTGACCCTTTTTTTTAACCAATAACCCAACTATCCACCCCATAACCCAATACCCACCCAATTTCTTAGAACAAAGTTCAACAATCACCAGAAAACAGAGCACAAGTACTCAAAAAGCACAAATTTGGCAAGAACTCAAACACCGTAATTATAAAAAGAATACAAAACAATGAGACACGTAGAAGGAGAAAGCTGATACACAAAAAGCCAAAAAAAGAGGGCTCTGTTTTTCACAAAAAATTCCATATTCCTCTGAAATTAAGCAAAACACAAAAACAAAAATATTACCGACAAAAATTAACCCCATGCTTTGTCAACAACAAAATAAGACTATGATCTCTCACAAACACGCCTTTTTAATTCAAACCAAATTCATCTCTCTCTATATCTTCACCAAAAAAAAAAAATTACACAGAGAAACCAGAAAAATCTTGAACCCAGCAAATTTTTTTTTTTTTTTTTGGGAAAGTTCTGGTTATGATTTTTGTGGGTATTTGATGAATTCTAGTTCTTTGTCTTGTTGGTGAGTTCTTGCCAAATTTGTGCTTTTTGAGTACTTGTGCTCTGTTTTCTGGTGATTGTTGAACTTTGTTCTAAGAAATTGGGTGGGTATTGGATTGTGGGGTGGATAGTTGGGTTATGGGTAAAAAAAAGGGTCAAATGGGTAGTTCAATAGGAATAAGACACGTGTAAGCAATTAGGGGTCCGTTAGTGAGAGGGGTATATGTGTACCTATAATTGGACGGAAGAGGCTTATGTGGACGCAAAATATAACGGAGGGCATATACGTACCATTTATTAAAGTTTGGGGGTAAATCTGTCCCTTCTCCCTAAGTTATATATGGCTGATGTTCACACAAGAATGCCTGATTTTTTATGAGGTATCTTATTTGGATATCACTGATTTTTTATGAGGTATCTTATTTGGATATCATTAAAATTAAAAGATTCACTTCTTCAAAGCATTATATTTCAATTACTATAAATTCGAAAAATACTATTGTGCAATTACTATGAAGAAGTGATGGAGAAGGAGGAACACATCTTTATGTTTGACATTTGTCAGTTTTTGTCTGATGTTTGCTAAAATTAAATACAAGTTTATTTTTAAAAGGGAAAAAAGACAATATATCTCCGAACTATCGTAAATGGTATGCAGACATCTCCGTTATACTTTTGGGACATTGACACCCTGTCATCTAAAAACTAGAGCATATATACCCTTTATACTAACTTGACAAGGAAAATAACTTGTCCGGTTGTTCTAGGGTGACGTTTTTGAGAAATGTTTCATCATATTATTTTGGCATAATACATATATTGGACCCTAAACTTGGCTTCAAATTTTAACTTTGACCTCCAACTTTCATAGTGCACAAATAGGCACTTTAACTTGTATAAAATAGAACAAATAGATACACATGTCCTACATGGCATCCTACATATCATTTTTTGTCCTACGTGGTGTCCTACGTGTATTGTGCCATGTAGGACTCGTGTGTTTACTTGTTCTACTTTATACAAGTTAAAGTGTCTATTTGTGCACTATGAAAATTGGAGGTCAAAGTTAAAATTTGAAGCCAAGTTTAGGGTCCAAGATATGTATTATGCCTATTATTTTTATTTAATAAATTCCTCTATTGTTCTTCCAAAGGAATCTTCTACCCCGGCACACGGGATTTCCATGGAGCTCTTAAAGGGCCTCAGAAGTCTAAAAGCTATTAACTTCCATTTTTGGTGAATTGGAGCTATGCTTTTCATCAGCATAGATGAACCTTATACATGATTCTTAGTTGATGACATAAAGGGATTAGTTGAATTTACTCTTCTTTTTATCCACGATAGTTGATAGAATGACCAGCAGGGTTGGGGTTATTAGCTTCATTGTAGGAGAAGGTATCAAACATATAGGGGACAGTTAGTGTCCAAGATAATTCTTTGTTCCATAGCCTTGGGCTATTTACAACTCGATGTCCAAATAAAAGATGCTTCATTAATACTCTTTTGTTTAAATATTGTTGAAAGACTTCAAATTATATGTAACAAGGCAAGGTATTTAAGAAACTAGAACATGACTTCCTAACAATACTGAAATGAGAATTGCAAACTACTACAAAGAAATATAGTGTACTAAAATGAGAAGCTGCAAATAACTACCACAAAGGTATAAATTATAATAATTGTTGGTGTAATTTACCACAAATATAATAAATTACAGTTGAAATAAAATGAATAAAAAAGTATTTAGGCTGAGGTGCGGACATCTCGCTCTCTTTAAGAAGATTCAAGCCCACTGCGACATAATCTACATCGATCCAGCAGTATCATTCTTGACTTGTCCCCTTAGGGATATAACAGCCTAACAACATCGTATAACTCAAGCAACTCCAAATTAGTTGAAGATTCCAAAGCTCCCCATAAGATTACCTTCCTTCAACATATAAATATGCTCTTTTATATAGTGAATATAGTTGAAGACTAAGAATATTTTCTGTCTCAACTCTCTCTTTCAGTACTACATACTACAATATTTTTTCACACTTAACACATTTCATCTCCAACACAAAGGAAGATGCATCAATATTTATAGGTGAAGAAGTCTTCCATGTAATCAATGGGTAGAATATGGGTAGATAAATGTGATAAATATTATACGGAGAAGGGTCTAAAATGCTCCTCAAGTATTTGAATTGGTACCAAATTACTCTCCATCCACCTATCGGACCTAAAATACCCCTGATGTCTACCTTTCGGCTCAAAAATACCCTCGATGTTAATCTTTGACTCATATTTGCCCTTATTTTTAATAGCTCCCTTAAAGTAAAAATATTAAATATTTATTTATTATATTGCTTAATGTGATTGGTCCAAATTTAAACCCTTCTCAAATAAATAATAAAAATTCTATTTTTCTATAAAACCACATATGATTCATATTTTGACCCGATAAACTTGAAAATAATATTGAAAAAATAATTAATTTCATGATATCTTCCTATTGACATATTTTAAATCGACCCAATTTATAATAACGTAACCCAACTCATAAATGGGGATCCAACTAAAATCCATTCTTACCCCGACTGATTGTCCATCTAAAAAAAAAAATTATTTTCATTAATATAAAATTTTCTCTCAATTATCCAAATGTCTTGTTCATTGTCTCTTTTTTTCCTTCTTTGTAATCTCTTATTCTTAATTAGGATATCCGGGACTTCAACTTGAAATGAACTCACATATTTATATTCTTTTAATTAGTATTATTGTCATGATGGGATGACGGTGGGGATACGAGACATGATTATTTTTATTCGTTTATTTTTAATTTTGGGTACACACAAAAGAAAAATGTAATATTTGTACATATTTGCCTAATTAAGTCATCTTTTATTGAACTAATTATTTCTATATGAATGCATCGTTATTTTCCTCCTTTTTTCTCTCTTGTTTGTCATAATTTTTTTTTTAAAAATGGTGGACAAGATCCAAATAGAAAAAAAATGGAAGAGATAGGAAGTGAAGGGCTGGGGAGGGAGGAGTGTAGAGAGTAGATGCCTAACCTTTTTATAATTTTAAATTTACTATGAAATTCAAAATCAAGTCAATCATGTGAGCTTATACATTAAGTAATTTCAAATTATTTTAACGGAAAAGGGCCTAAAATGCCCTTAAACTATGAGATTTGGTACAATATTACCCTCCATCCACCTAATGAGTATGATCCGTTAGACATAGGAGTGTGCATTCGGTTTTTCAGTTTGGTTTTACACTATTCGGTTTGAAATTTTGGTTTTCAGTTTTGTAAAAGTGAAACCCAATCCAATTCAAAATAAATTTGGTTTGGTTTGGTTTTCCTCTATTCGGTTCGGCTTTTTTCGGTTTGGTTATTCAGCTATGTCAATAATTAATAACATATATAACCAAAGTAATAATATTTAATCCCTTAAATATACTTTCTAATATAAATCATAAGTAAAACTTAAAATACAATACTTATAAGTATACCTATTATAGATGTAATTCAAACATAAAATATAAACGTAATCATCATGAAAGGCAATAACCAAAAAGGAACAAAAGTGGTTAACTCCAAATTAATTCTAAGCCTAAACATTATATATATATATATATATATATATATATAAATAAATAAAATTCGGTTTTTTTCGGTTTTTATTTTTTTAAATCCGAAACTAAACCAAAAAACCAAACAAAGTAATTTATTAATCCAAAACAAATCCGAAAAACCAAAAAACCAATCCAAATAAAAATTTGGTTTGATTTGATTTTATTATTCGGTTTAATCCGAATAGTGCACACCCCTAGTTAGACATAAGAGTATTTTTTTAGCCGAAAGGTGGACATCAGGGGTATTTTAGGACCGATAGGTGGATGGAGGATAATTTTGTACCAATTCAAATACTTGAGGGGCATTTTAGGCCCTTCTCCTAATATTATATAAGTTATAAGAAACTAATGGTCACATGAGTTATTAAGAAACTAATGACCATGAGAGTTACAAGAACTAATGGTCATATAAGTTACAAGAACTAATAGTCATCATCTACTACAATTTATATCCACTAACATATGCACTTAATATTTTATTTTAATAATAAGATGCTATACACCATCAATAACTACTACGGTGTAAATCGTTGGGAACTAAGAAGTGATAACACACTGAGTCTTTAAACTCTTAGCTTTGTATAATCATAATATTGTGATGTTACATAAATACCTTTTGTATATGACATAGGATATTATTTATTTGTTCACGAATATTGAGTGTGTGCTGGCATGGGCAGCACTACCTAGTTTACGAAAAAAAAAAGTGTCATTATTGTATTCTTAATTTGGTAACTTAAAATCTTAAGTTTATCCCAACCTCTACAGTGGAACAGAGATAGCTAACAGAGGTTGAGCTTTTGCCAGTGTAAGACCAAACTTTTCCTCCATGTCCAAATCTTTAGGTGCAATGTTTCCACCATACAGCTTCCAATTAAAGGTATTTAGAATTGAACCTAGTGTTACTGGAGCCATCCTGATTGCCAAAGGCAATCCAGGGCAAAATCTTCGACCAGCATCAAATGAAATTAGCTGAAAATCCCGACCTCTAACATCTATATCTGACTCCCAAAACCTCTCTGGCTTAAAGTCCAAAGGGTCTTCCCATAGGCTAGAGTCGTGCCCTATTGCCCATACGTTCACAAAAATTTGTGAGTCTTTTGGAATAATATAGCCACATAACTCAACATCTTCCTCTGCTTTGCGAGGAATTAAGAAAGGAGCTTGTGGGTGTATTCGAAGGGTTTCTTTCACAATGCACCTCAAGTAAGGTAATTTTGCAACATCAGCTTCATCTATTAGTTTGCCTTTGCCAATCACTTGTGCAAGTTCTTCTTGTGCTTTCTCCAAAATGTGCGGATTCTTGAGTAGTTCAGCCATTGCCCACTCGAATGTATTTGATGTCGCATCAGTCCCTGCTACAAACAAGTCCTGTGGAACTTACTAGTATAAGATCTTATGATGTCGGTGCCATATACTAATCAAGTGAAAGATTCCAAAACATTTGTTGCTTCCAATGAGAAGAAATTGAAATTCTGCTTAAGTATTTAATCAACCCACCATACAACTTGTAGAGACATACAACTAAATTGTCAAAATCAGGGGTGGAAATGTACTGATAATTTGAATTTGATAACATTAGCTCAGACCTTATTGATTTGTTTTAAAAGATTATTAAAAAATGACTTCATGTATAAGTAAGTGAATCCAGTTGAGCTTCAATATAATATGGATATCGCACGCCGGGTGAAAAACCAAATAAAGGGAGGATAAATTAAATGTTAGTTTAAACTGTATATATTGTGGATGGTCTATGTTTGCTAAGACTATATGTGCTCAAGATTTGCAAATTGGGAGAAAGGAAAAATATATCCTTGTACTATCGTAAATGATATGCAGATACCCTCCGTCATACTTTTGGGACATTGGTGCCCTTGCCATCGAAAAACAAGAGCATATATATCTTTCACTCTAACGGAAGACTAATTAGGGACACGTGGTGCAATCTTATCCGTCGGGTTCGTGGATAAGATTATGACACGTGTATGTCCATTAGTATAAAGGGTATATATACTCTAGTTTTTGGACGGCAGAGGTACCAATGTCCCAAAAAGTATGACGGAGGGTATCTGCATACCATTTACAATAGTTCGGGGTATATTTGTCCTTATGCCCTTGCAAATTTAAAGGACGAATAGTGCTCAAATTATATTTGATGGACCATAAGGAATAATTTTGGCCAAAAACCCTTAACTTATAGCTACATAGCTTGGAGCTACAGGCTTTCTTAGATTTCATTCTTGTTGACTAATCTGTGCCGTCTTGAGACCACAAGTTCCAAAAATCTTTCTAAATTTTGTATCTAATCAAATATTAGGATGGAGGGAGAAATATTCTTTCTAGTTCTCAAGAATTTTAAATCAATATGGCAAATAAATAAATAAAAATGGAATGTAATTGAGGATTGGAGAAAGAGGGGTAGAAAATAAACCAGAATCAGATGTTCGATATGATTCCTGTCGATTTCTTGAGGGCAAATTAATGTTGAGTAGAGAATCTAAAAAATCAACATTTTCATGGTTTCCCAGTTTCCTTTCATTTAGCCGCTCATCAACTGATCCACTCATAAGTTGAAGAACCATTGTAAAATGAATTGTCAGGCATCGCCTTCTACCTTGTGGTTCAATCTTCTCGAGAAAGGGAAAATAGTCGACCAAATTGGGTTTACCAGCCTCAACCATGATGTTCATAATTGGACCATGTTTTTTCGCGAGTTGAGCAAGTGATATGTGAGGTTTGTCACCAAGCAAATGAAGATTTCCAATGATAGACAAAGAAAAGGCAGGACCTGGTGCAACTCTTTTGCTTCTTCTAAGTGAAAAAATAACAACTCCATGCACCAAAAAATAAGCAAATAATAGTCCTGTAGTCCATTTTTCTCTATATTTTCTTCACTTAAGAACTAGCTAGGGAATTAATATATATATATATATATATATATATTGGTTTTAGTAGGAGTCTGATCTGTTAGGTTTTGGAGGCAATACCCCGCTTTCCGGTCCCTCTCGTATTAGGAGAAGGTCCTTCTCAATGCTCTAATCTCAAGGGATGGGCATGGTATGGTAAATACTGAATACTATATTCACACAATTCATATATATGCAACTATATAATACTAGCCAATATATAAAATGTTATTTAAATGTTGAAATTTTGACTACTCTATCTTGATTTAAATATTCTGTTTGGACGATTGTTCATTAAGAGAATTATTTGAACTTTATTTTGAACATTTTTACATGTGTAAGGTATTAGTATAATATAATTGAGACGTATACTTGCCTTTTATTTATGGGAAAAGGGTACGATATGCCCCTCAATTTTGTCATTTAAAATTGATATACCTCTCGCTCCGAAAGTGGCTCATATATATCACTATTGTTACACAAATGACTCACATATACTATTTTCCTCTAACGGGGGTGGAAAAAAATAATTTCAAATTTTTTAATTAATTTTTTCATTTTAAAAAAATAATTCATGTAGGGATATATTTTATCCTTCTCACACGTTTTTTTTTTACCTTTTTAATTCAACGACTAATTTGAATTTATTATTTTGATGGTCAAATTTATTGTTTTTCACTTATTTTCTTATAATCTTTAGTATTGATATCCTAATCTTTTTACATATATAAATACTAAATTTAATTACAATAGCAAAAAAAAAGTAGTTTTAATTTTTTTTCCTTTTTTTTTAATTCACAGTTCTTTCTTTTTATTTCTCTCATTTTACACTAAAGAATGAAAGAAAATTAAAATAAGAATAGGAAATTGAATGAAATTCAAATAATAATAATAATCAAAGAAGTTGAAAAATAATTTATGTGTGAAACAGATCAAATACATATTTTTTAAAATATTAAAAATCAAAAAAAATAATTTAAAATTAATTTTATCACTTCTGTAACGGTAGGGGTATATGTGAGTCATTTTTGTAACGGTGAGGGTATTTGTGTGCCAATTTTGTAACGAGAGACATATCAGCTCTAAATGACAAAGTTGAGGGATATATCAACACTTTTTCCCTTTATTTATTTTAGGTGGCTTTGCCAGCATTTGATTTTAAAAAAGAAGAAGATATAATTGAGACGTTTCTTGAAAAGCCAAAATCATAATTCTTCATTATACGAATATATGTAAGTTGAATTTGATCAAACTTTGATATCTAATTCACTGCACGGCAAAATACCGAAACTGAACTTTAAAATAATAAACCATACCAAATTAATTCGGCATGGTAATGGTATGGTATTTTTTAAAAACCAAAAATCAAAATTACCGAATTTTTCAATAGCATACCATACTGAAAGGTCCAAGTACTAACCGTATAAATCTTTTATGATGTGTCTTATTTGAATATCACTATTTAATTTGTACTTCTTTTTTAAAAAATAATTTAGACATGCAACTAACTTCAAACAAAGATGTCAGAAGTTATATATGGCTGAAGCTTACATAAGAATACCTAATTTTTTAAGAGGTATTAATTATTTGTATATCACTATTTAATTTGTATCTATTTTTTTTTAACTTTTAGACATGCAACTAATTTCAAACACGGATGTCAAAAGTTATATATGGTAGAAGTTCACACAAAAAAAAAGATATTTTATGAGGTACCTATTTAATTTGTACTTATTTTCTTAATTAGTTTTTTTTTAACATTTTAGACATGCAACTAACTTCAGACAAAGACGTCAAAAGTTATATATGGCTGAAGTTCACGATGAATACCTTATTTTTTATATCACTATTTAATTTGTACCTATTTTTTAATATATATATTTTTTTGAACATATTAGACATGCAATTAACTTTAGGAAAAATGCATAAGTACCCCCTAGCCTATGCCCGAAATCCCAGATACACACCTAAC
>NC_064288.1:9894938-9909616 GCF_019186545.1 Solanum stenotomum | reverse complement strand
CCCCCCCCCCCCCCCCCCCCGAACTTAATTTATCTATAATATTCTACCCCTTTTCGGCCTATCCTCGAAAAAAATGTCAACATGCGCTGGGCCCACAAGACAATGCCACGTAAGCCAAAAAGGGGTAGAATATTACATATAAAATAAGTTCGGGGGGGTAATAGGACCTTAGTAAAGGTTAGATGTGTCTTTGGGATTTCGGGTATAGGCTGGGGGGTACTTATGCATTTTCCCATTAACTTTAGGCAAAAATGTCAGAAGTTATATATGACTAAAGTTTAAGCAAAAATATGTTATTTTTTATGAAGTATCTTATTTGGATATCACTATTTAATTTGTACCTATGTTATTTAAATATTTTAGACATGCACCTAACTTTAGACAAAGACGTCAAAAATTATATATAGGTGAAGTTCACACAAAAATTCCTAAATAAGTGTTTGAACTTTAGACAAAAATGGCTAGAATCAATCACATATTTTGATTTAAAAAAATGTTGAATTTTAATCATATATACTTGAAGTACAAACAAATTGTGTGATCTTTAGCCATACCTATGTAAACTTATCCATAAAAATATGGACGGCTCAACAAAGTTGGTGACCTAGAATCAAAAGTGTAGTTAAAGGCTTTAAATTTTTTATTTGAAGGCAATTTTCTTAACCTTTTGAGATGCAAAATTATTAGTGACTTCTTATTTGAACACCTCTATTTAATTTGTACACAGAATGATCTTAGGAATTTTTTTATCTATTTTAATTTTGAAAACATTTTTTTCGAATATGAAACTACTACATAAATTATTAATATTATTTTGTAATTAAGCAATATATGAATTTAAAAATAATTAGGTCTTTTAATGTGATTGAATATATTTAATCAAAATATTATATTCTCTGTACTATTTTTTATTATCAATTTTAATTTAAAAATTAATCTAAATTATTAATATCTTAGTGACATTATGTTTTTAAAGATTCATGGTGAAGGCAATGTTCTTTTTGGAGAAATCACGCGGATAAATAAACATATCTAGTTAATTAGCTAACAAAATATAGTTTCCATTAATTACCACTTGCGACTTAATTTTAGCTATAATTATTGTGACTCTCTCTCCTCTTTCCTCTTTCCTCTCTTATACATATACAAATACAAATTGCTATGATTTTACACAATTTATTCGTTGATACAAATTGTATTTCGTTAATACTATTGTATTCATTGATACATATACATACTAATTATATATATACAATATATATATATATATATACACACAAATATATGACAGATATACAAATACAATTTACCTCTCTCGCCTCTCCCTACTCTCTCCCCTCTATCACTTCCAAACCAAAGATTTGGGGAAATTAAAGTATTTTTTGGGAATTGAGGTAGCACAATCCAAGACAAGTATTTATATCTCATGAAGAAAATACGCTTTGGACATATTAGAGGAGACATGCATGTTAAATTGCAAACCAATTGACACTCCAATGGGTCCATTGCAAACATTGTGCATAACTAGATAACTCTATAAACATGGTTATGGAGAATGTAGGTAATCCATCAACTCCATAAATAGTTAAGTTATCGGTGAGTATTGAATTCCCTCCCTATGAAAAATAATTTTACCGCATATGAAATTTTATTTGACTCCAAAGTAATCACATTAATTCAACAAAATCACTTATAATAACTCAATAAATGATTCTAGATTGTTGATGTACCAGTTGGGATTCCATCTCTCAAGCATAGATTTCCGAAGAAGAACATAGTGGCAAATCTTTCGACTAAGGGGGAGAAACCAAGAAAACTTTTGATAATTTTATATATTTAGAAATTCCTTCTTTATTTAGTCAAGAACATATTAAGGCAGATAAATTAGGATCTGCTTTGATAGGACAATTAGGTACTTCATACCCAATTAATAGGCATATGTCCTTGAAATTGTTGTGATAAGTTATGGCTTATAAATAAGAACATAGATGACGCGATAAGGGATAAAGGAAATTCAACAGTAGTTTTACTTTTTTTTATTATATATTGTCTTACTTGTTCTCATTAACATTAAGACATTTGAATCTGAATAGTAAGTTACTAGCCTATCGTGATGGTGCCTGACAATAGTGGGTTATGGTGATAATTTGTGTAGGCTACTGATAGTTGTGGTGGATAATAGTGGTAGCTAAGGTGAATGATAGCGATGATTGACGATATATAGTGGTGACTAATGATGATGACTGTCAGTAGTGATTGCAGGTTGTTGTAGTAATGATGGTTGATGGTGATGACCAGTGGCGGAGGCAGGAATTCTATCAAGGGGGTTCAAATAAAACATAGGCGAAATCCTGAACCCCATAAACCATTGAGCTACTCCTTTGACATATGCTCAGGGGGTTCAATTTTAAATATGTACACGTACACAAAAAAATTGATCTTATATATATAGTGTAATTTTTTTTCCGAGGGGGGTCGGATGACCCCCCTGGACACACTCTACATCCGCCACTGGTGATGACTGTAAATAATGACTAGTGATGGTAGTTGTGATGGTGGGTGGCGCCGGTGATAGTAGCTAACGGTGGGTGACATGAATAGTC
Organism: Solanum stenotomum; assembly: GCF_019186545.1. Lineage (NCBI taxonomy): Eukaryota > Viridiplantae > Streptophyta > Magnoliopsida > Solanales > Solanaceae > Solanum > Solanum stenotomum. The sequence goes on along the minus strand of NC_064288.1, from coordinate 9,907,013 downwards.
ATAAAAGAAATCTGATTTATTTAGAAAATATAGGTTGTTCTTAGTTGTTATTCTAATATTGGTCCAACTTCATATGTTTTTCGTAAGAAGAAAACAAGATCCAATCAAAAATTAAGAAATAAAACTTCAATTAAATCAATAATTCTCATTTAAGAATAATGACATGACAGTTAGTCAAGCAAAATGAAAATCATGAGAAAATCATGGTAGAAGCGAGAATTCACACATAAGAGTATATATGATCGGGTGATCAACGAAACAAAATGAAAATCATGTTTGAATCCCAACTTTTTCTCTTAAGGGTACGGCCTGAAGTTGACGGTCAAGAAACACCAATCTCTTGATGAACAAAGTTAAAATACTACATGTGCTAGTAAAAAGTATCATATACCAAGTAAAATAATTGAGGTACCAACTAAACTGGCAGAACATCATCGGATATCAATTACAAAATTTAACAAATACTAACCTATATTGATGCAAACAAAAAAGAAGTAAAGACAAAATAGAGAAACTTATTGGACTTCTAACAACAATTGATGTGTGACTTCTAAATTTGAAAGATCAAAACCAATTTCCATACAAGAATTTCCAGATCCAACAACCAATACTTGTTTATCTTCATGTTTTTCACCTGATTGATACTCACTTGAATGGATTTTTGCCCCTTTTAAATTTCCAAGCCCTCCCACTTTTGGAATATGACCTTCATTATTTTCACCGGTAGCCAAAACCAAGAAATCACAAGCATACAATTTCATTTCTCCACTAGCCACATTTCTTGATTTGACATTCCATTTCATCTCTTCATTGTTGAAAAAGGCTAATTCAGCAAATCACAATCATATAGTTCCATTTCTCCACTAGTCACATTTCTTGATTTGACATTCCTTTCTTCTCTTCATTGTTGAAAAAGGCTAATTCAACACAAATTTGAAATTTTGGTTTGATGCTGAAAATCTCAACATGCTCATCTAAGTATTGAATAAATTTCATTTTTTGGCAAATATTTTGGTGATGAAGTTGCATGTGGCATAAACTTAACTTCAACTTCTTCCTTTGCCAAATACAACTATACTTAATGAACCAGATCCAACCACATTAACTTCAACTGCTTTCTTTGCCAAATTAACCATTGTAATTTTCCAGATCCAACCATCAATACTTTAGTAGCACATATGATGATAAGCAAGTTTTTTGAAACATACCTGAATTGCAAGAGAGGTTTCATCGAAAGTCTTAAGAGGATTTTAGTGATGAGCTCTGATCGCAGAGCAATGAATCTATAGTTTGAATCTCGAATTAAAGAAGAATTAGAAGAAAATAGAGCATTGTTTGTGTGTTTCCTCCGCTTTTTGCGTCGATGGGAGGGTTCTGATTCCATGTGTTGCAGGAAAACTAAGCTCTTTGAGAAGATTTAGGTTTTCGATGTTCTATAAAGTAATGTCTCCAAAAGACATTTTATATAATTATTTTCTAAAAAGTGATCCTCTTTTTTGTGTAATGGGTACAAAATATAGTACCTTAAGTATCACTTGGACAACTTTTGTCTTTTAAATTCACAAAAAATGAGCAATTAAGACACCCCTACTATAGTGCAATTAAGATGTTGCATCAATATCACGCTAAAAAAATCTCATAAATTTATATTCCAAAAGACCAGTCAAAGAAATTTATTGTTGGATTAGGAGGATTCACATTAACCGAGGTTTCATTGTATTAATTGAAACCAATTTCTTGATCAAATCCTAAAAAGGCATACCGAGAGGAAAGTACAATGCAAAATAAAGCTAAGGCCTCTGATTATTATTTTTTTGAAAATGTTTATCATGAATCAGTTAAAAAAATCAGCAAAACCTATTTGAAATCTTGTCTTTTCTTTAAAATTGACTAGAACGATCCAACTTGTGCATCGTTTTACCCTAACAACTGAAAGAGCAGATTGTTTAAATAAAACAATGAAATTAGTCCAAGAATGAAACTATCAAATATGCTGAAATGCACAAAAAAAGATGTTAACTTATCATGGACAGGAACTCACCATTATTTACTGGACTAGTTTCTGGATACGTATGTTGCACGTGTGTCTCATGTTATTTTTTATAGATCTGTTAGAACTATTAGAATTATATGAAAGCATGCATGTAATAAGTAATAAAATATAGCAATTACAAATTAATCTTTAAAAAATATGACAAGAAATAACAAATGAGGGGTGTATATTAATGTTTAATATTAACTATTTTTAAGTAACCAACTACAAATTTTGAACTTTGCGTAGTAGTTAGCAAACTTCTATTAAAGACATGAATGTCTAATTTGAGCTCACTAAAAATATAAACTTACGACAATAAGAAATTAATAAAAAAAACTAAACAAAAAAAGTCTAATAAAGAGAGAACACAAAAAATATACAATAAAAAGGAAAAATACAACATAAACACCATAAGACTTTAATCATAATAATCAAGTCAATACATATTCACAAGAAGAATGAATCAAGAAAACTAAATAGTTTCTCCCTTTTTTATCACTAGGGAGACTTTAATGGCGATGTAAAACCTTCCATGGTTTCTTCATCCTCTCCGCATCCCTTGGTTGTGGGAGAGTCAAACCTTAATTCTAATCCTCAAGATTCTTATACAGTGCTACTGAATCCAAAACAACAAACCCAAATCTTGACTAAAACAATACTAAAACTTAGTGAGTATAATCAAGGGGAACCGACAGTTAAATTGATGATGGAGGAGATAAAGCGATGTGCAGTGGAAGAAGGCTTACACCAAGCTCCTCTAACAAAATTCACATGAACAAATTGATATGCAAGAATTGAGAACGCTATTGCCTACAAAACTAGGAAGTCCAGGTCATTGCCATAATAGATGGCTAGCGTAATCGACATATATTGGTTAGATTTGTTAGGTATGATGATTACGTTTTAGGTGCGGCTAAATCTGTCAACTACCTATTACACAATGGTATACAACACCAATTCAGTTTCTTTCCACATGTACAATTGGTTTCAATCCCAGAGAAGAAACCTCAAAAACTTTTGTTTGGTTATCTTTCCCGAATTTACCGCCAGAGTTATTTGCAAAACATGTAGAGAATAGCAGAAGAAAAGTATAATCGGGGAGTCAACTAAAATCGGAAGATTCAACTAATATAGAGGAAGCTAGAAAGGAGAATGTGTATTTTGGATAAAAGAACTTAGTTATATAAGAAGGCTATTTTGTCTTGAGTTGTTCTTGGGTTGCTTTTTTTTTTTTTAATACAAATGTACAAGATGATCCCTTATTTATACTTTTCTATGGATGGTTCTAGATACAACAAGATCTAGACTACTCTATGATTTTCTATAAAATATCAACTCTAGAATATCTACAAGCACTACAACAAATATGATATTTAGCTACGAAATTACTAGCTACAACATGAAATTCATCACTAATTGTTCATCTTTAATGAAGAAAACCATATTACGTTGCTAAAGATCTATGGCCAATACTTTAAGTGACGAAACATAAAATTTCGTAGCAAAATTTTGTCTACTAAAATTTCCCACCAAAAAATAAGTTGGAGCCATTTATTGAGTACTATTAGCTACAAATATAAAGCTATCAATGACACATTATTTTGTCACTAAATGATGTACCCAATTTATGACAAATCATCTTTTGTCCTAAAATAATCTACATTTGGGCACGAAAAATTTTGCTCACTAAAACTATGATGATTCAATAGTGACGAATTACAATTTGTACTTAATTATTGTAAAATTTAACTACAAATTTTACATTTAATTGTGACTTTATTTTTTGTCACTAATAATTTAAATAATTAGCGATGATGATATTATTGTCTCTATTTTAACATATAATTTTGCGACAAATAATTTTTGTCACATAGATACCAAATTTTATTCTCATTTTATTATTTATCTATTTGAATGTAATTTACATTTTTTAAAATTTATCTATATAGATGGAGTATAATTGACATACTATTTTTACTTGATTATGTCAAACAAATTAAATAATTTTAGTAGTTAATGGAAACCCATTAAGTGACGGAAATCATAGTTGTGAGAATTTATATTTTAAAACTAAAATATTATAGTAAAAGTAAAAAAAATAAAATTTAACTTTTAAGTATTTGACCTTCCCTCCACTTTCAATGCATTAAATTTCCTTCACTCATTCCCCATTTTCCATCCCACGTTACATGAAACTACCCACTCACTTTTTTCCTCCTTTTTAGAATTATTAATAAATTAAAATCTATCCACTTAAATCTAAAAAACCAACTAGAATACAAATACTACATTCCATTCCTATAGGTATTTTACTGCTCTCTCTCGTTTCTTTTCCTTCTTTTATCTAGTATCCCAAATTATGTCCATCTAGCATTTGTTAATGCTCTATAACTTTTTAAATATTTGTTTCAATTAGTATAAGGAACAATTATTTTACAAAATTGTTATTCAACTTTTACTTGGTGTTGATTGAATGTAGAAATTCTTGACACCATTTCAATAAGGAGATAAGTTTTTATTGATTGTGATACTTGAATGTTTAATCATTTTGAATAGAAGAAATTATTTTATATATTCTCATTTTATAATTTAGTTTACTAATTAATATTATTCTTAAAATTAAAGTTTGAATACATATTTTGTTTTCATCATGATATCAAAAAGTATTTTTAGAATTAAAGTTTGAATACTAAAATTCTTTAGTTTCTTTTACACAGGTACATGAATGATGAAGATGTAAAAAAGTGACTTAATGAGTGAAAATGTAAGATAATGGAGCACTGGTATACAAGGAAACTACATAGTTTTATATTTTTAAATTTGTTATTGTTTTCGTACCTCAATTAGATTTATCTATTTTTGTTTGAGTAATTTCACTTTATTTACTTAATGAGTTTGTATGCAAGTGTTATCTACAAATTATTATAATATACGATGTTTTTATTTATGTTTTTTTGGTATTTTATTTTTTTATGATGTTTTTTTGGTATTTTATTTTTTTTATGATGTTTTTATTTACATAGATTGCGTACTTTAACAATTGAAATTGACATGTATTAACAATAAATAGTTTAAGTACATATTTATTTACATAGCATTAAATGTTATAAGAATTATATTAGGTCACAAAAATATCTTCTTTGGATAAAAAATAAGTAACCCTATTGCTACTTTTTTATTTAACACGAAGTGATTATATTTAGTGACAAAAATAATTACAATAATAATTATATTTTTAACTAAAAATTAATTCATCTTATTGACTTGACATAAGTCATAAGAAAATATTTATTAGAAATTCATTTATTATATATTAATTTTATTAATTATGCATTGAAAATTGAATTTGACTATAAGTATTGTATATAGTTACTTAATCATAAAGTCAATATTAGGAAAAATAAATAAATTTCTCCTAATTTGCTAAATTAAAAATATAATTTTTTATAAGAACCAAATTAAAAATATATAATATTTATTGAATTTGAATATTTAATTTTAATTAATATAAATTATCATTCTTTTAAATGACCTAATTATATTAAATTTAAGGAATACTAAATTTAACCAGTGATAATAATCTAAGTTTTCAAATAGAAGGTATAATGAAGAAATTATTTACTTTTCACGTGATTCAAATGAGAAATTATATCAAAGACATTAGAATAACTCTCATCATTAGACTAAAACAAGAAGAAGAAAGAGTTGAGCATAATGTATAATTTAATTGAAAAGAGGGGTTTTTTTTTTAAAATTGTTGATACAATCCACATGACAAAACAAAAATAATTTTTTTTCAAGCAAGCTGATATTACAAAATATTTTAAAGACTATAATATATTTAATGACGAAGACCTAACATGTTGAAACTGTTAATTATATTTCACATTTTTTGATTAACTATTAGTATTTCATATAATTACTTGAAAATAATTAATTTTCTTAATTTACAAAATAAGCAAGTGAAATAAAAAAAATATTTTTAATATAAGAGCTAATAACATGTATTACTTTATTTATTTATTTATTCGTTTTCACTTGTCATAATTGAATTAAGCACACCAATTAAATAAACAATAATTGATATGACTATTTACCGCACTATTTTTTATTAATTGATCTTTAATAGTTTTAGATCTTGAAAAATATTATCTGCCAAAAATATTTTTTCAACCACGAAATTGTTATCTTTTAGTGACGGAATCTTATTCTTTTTACTACAAATTATGCATAACGTTAAAGACGATCAAGATCGTCACTAATTAAATTAATAATTAGTGACAAATAAATTTTGTCATTATTAGACACACTTTTAGTGACGATATGACATTTTTAGCTACAAAATATTTACATTTTTATGACAAATAAGTTCGTTGCAAATACTATGCATTTGGGGACAAATTATTCTTTTTGTAGTTAATATAAGACTTTCAGTGACGACATGCTAAATTGACGACACGCTAAATTGTCTTTATATATTATTAGAGACGAGCGTTTAGAGACAAAAGATTGACGAAATATTTTGTCATAAATTTATTTTTGTGACGAAATATAATTTTTAAGTGATAAAATAATTCGTCCTTAATAATCAAATTTCTTGTAGTGAAGAATGTTTTAGTAACTTTATCTTCTACTCTAGAATATCTAGATATTTCTATAAGATCTAAGTCCACACTTAATTCTCTTTCCAGATCAAAATCCCTGTCGTCTACATTTGAGAATGTTTGAAAGTACTTGCTTTGTCCATGATCAAAGTACTAGAAATGACAAACTCCAACCAAAATCAGTTAAGTGTCTATTTCTAGGATACTCTCATCATCAAAAAGGTTACAAGTGGTATGATCCAAAAACAAATAAATATTTTATCACTGTAACATTTTTTGAAACATCTCCCTATTTTACACCAAGCACTACCGGCAGAAATTTAATTCCTCAAATTTTGCCAGTACCTATACTTCCTTTAACACAAGTCAATTTTGTGTGAAGCCATATACACAAAGGATTGATAACTTGAAAATGCCGGAAGGCTATCAACCTCCTAAGCTTTAACAATCTGATGGCAAAAGAAATCCCAAACAACATATAACACACTTTATCGATACTTGCAATGATGCTAGGACGTATGGGGATTATCTTGTTAAAGAGTTCGTTCGGTCTCTCAGAGAAAATGTCTTTGATTGGTACATAGATCTCAAACCCAATTCTATAGATTGTTGGGAGCAGTTAGAGAAAGAGTTCCTCAATCGTTTCTATAGCACAAGACGTGTCGTTAGCATGATTGAACTTACAAAAGCTCGTCAAGGTGAAGATGAGCTAGTTGTTGACTTTATCAATCGCTGGAGAAGTTTGAGCCTCAACTGTAAAGATCGCCTTAGTGAAACTTCTAGCATTGAAATGTGCATCCAAGGCATGAATTGGGGTCTTCACTACATCTTGCAAGGATTAAAGCCCAATACATTCGAAGAGTTGGCAACTCGTGCACATGACATGGAATTAAGCATGCCTTTAAGAGAAGATTAACAATCTCATGTCTATGAACCTCATGAATATGAAGATATAGAAGAACTACAAAGTGGGGGCAAGTCTGCATCTGAAGATGACTTTGAAGAGTCAATGTATATCTAGACGCTCCTTAACGCATGAGCCTAAACTACAAGTTATACGGCTCCTCATCGCATGATCTTAAACTGCAAGTTATAATGCTCATAGGTACACGAGCCTAAACTGTATATCATAGAGCTCTTCAAATTTGAGTTAAATCTTCAAGCTGAAATGCTCCTTGAAACACGAGCTTAAACTGTGTGTCACTTAAATCTTCAAAGTTTGAGTTAAATCTTCAAGTTGAAATGCTCATTAAAACACGAGCTTAAACAATGTCATAAAACTCTTCAAATTTGAGTTAAATCTTCAAGTTGAAATGCTCCTTGAAACACAAGCTTAAACTGTATATCGCAAAGTTCTTCAAATTTGAGTTAAATCTTCAAGTTGAAATGCTCTTTGAGACACGAGCCTAAATTGTATATCATAAAGCTCATTAAATTTGAGTTAAATCTTCAAGTTAAAATTTTCCTTGAGACACGAGCCTAAACTGTATATCATAAAGCTCTTTAAATTTGAGTTAAATCTTCAAGTTAAAAAGCTCTTTGAGACACGAGCCTAAACTGTATATCATAAAGCTCTTTAAATTTGAGTTAAATCTTCAAGTTAAAATGTTTCTTGAACACGAGCCTAAACTATATATCATAAAGCTTTTTAAATTTGAGTTAAATCTTCAACCTAAACTGCTCCTTAAGGTACGAATCTAAACTACTTGTCACTCTTGGCCCGTAAGAGTATAAATTGTGTACGACACATAAAAAAACACTCTCCCAGAACTACGTTGTGACTTGATACTCTTTACTGGGTACGTAAGCGCTTAGAACCATATTCTAAGTTCAGTTGCATGAGTGTAAAAAAACCACATGTTCCCCCCTGATCTATCACATGAAAGTTAAAGCTATGAGTAATCTTTCATAAAACTTCAAACTAGCACCAAATGGTGGTGACTCAATGAGGGTAAACCCCCATGAATAAAAGTTGTTTCAAAATGAAGTCTTCAAAAATCTCCAAGTATCAAGTTGAAGTCTTCAAATTCTCCAAGTATACAAGTTGAAGTCTTCAAATTCTCCAAGTATACAAGTTGAAGTATTAAAATCTTCCAATTCTTCAAGTTAAAGTCTTCAAATTTGTCAAGTCTGCAAGTTGAAGTCTTTAAATTCTTCAAGTTTGCAAGTTCAAGTCTTCAAATTCTTCAAGCCTAGTCTTTGAAAGATAAAATGTCTCGACAAGACTTGAAGAAGGAGGCATTTGTAGTCATTTAAAATTTATTAAATATAAATTTATAAAATGATTCAGATTATATTAAATTTATGAATATATTAATTCAAATAAATATTATGGATTAATATAATTGAGTTAATTATTTAAATCTAATAAATATAGATTTAATTACAGCCAGCTCCATAAAGCCCATATGTCATGTCATTTAAATCTGATTGGCCGAAGGGAGTCCTATTCCAATCACAACTCCTATATTTTAAAACTATAAATAGGGGTCCTCATAATTCAGAAAAGAGAACGAAGAATTCTAAACAAAAAGCTAGAGAAAGCTCGTGGATCAAAACCCTCAAATTTCTCTACAAGCTACAACTTTAAGAATTCAAGAATTCAAAAACTCGAGAGTTCAAGAATTCAAGCTTAAGAATTGAAGATTTGAAGAAGTCAAGATCAACATAAAGTTCAAGTTTAAGAACGATCAAGATCAAGACCGCCGGATTCAAGATCAAGCTCGAAGCCCTTGGATTCAACTAGAAGTCAAGATCAAGATAAAGTTGAAGTTCAAGAACGATCAAGATCAAGACCGCCAGATTCAAGATCAAGCTCAAAGCCCTTAGATTCAGCTAGAAGTCAAGATCAAGATAAAGTTCAAGTTCAAGAACGATCAAGATCAAGACCACCGGATTTAAGATCAAGCTCGAAGCCCTTGGATTCAGCTAGAAGTCAAGATCAAGAACCATCAAGATCAAGACCGCCGGATTCAAGATCAAGTTCGAAGCCCTTGGATTCAACTAGAAGTCAAGATCAAGATAAAGTTCAAGTTCAAGAACCATCAAGATCAAGACCGCCGGATTCAAGATCAAGCTCGAAGCCCTTGGATTCAACTAGAAGTCAAGATCAAGATAAAGTTCAAGTTCAAGAACGATCAAGATCAAGACCACCATATTCAAGATCAAGCTCGAAGACCTTGAAATCAACTAGAAGTCAAGATCAAGATAAAGTTCAAGTTCAAGAATGATCAAGATCAAGATCGAAGCCCTTGAAATCAACTAGAAGTCAAGATCAAGATAAAGATCAAGTTTGAGATCAAGATAAAGTTCAAGTTCAAGATCAAGATTAAGTTCAAGTTAAAGTCAAATTCAAGACCAAGTTCAAGAGCCCTTGAATTTATATTTGAAAAGGTGAATTTAGAGGAATTATAGAGATTGTAACACTCACACTTTAAATCAATAAAACGATTGTTGCGATAAATTTTCCGTTCTTGATTATTATTTTCTCGACGCGAATTTTATTGTCTACAGATCTGACTGTTAATTAAGCAAAGTGAAAATCATGAGAAAATCGTGTTAGAAGCAAGAATTCACACATAAGAGTATATATGATCGGGTGATAAACGAAACAAAATGAAAATCATGTTTGAATCCCAACGTTTTCTCTGAAGGGTATGGCCTGAAGTTGACGGTTAAGAAACACCAATCTCTTGATGAACAAAGTTATAATACTACATGTGCTAGTAAAAAGTAACATATGCCAAGTAAAATAATTGAGGTACCAACTAAACTGGCGGAACATCATCGATATCAATTACAAAATTCAGCAAATACAAGCCTATATTGATGCAAACAAAAAAGAAGTAAAGACAAAATAGAGAAACTTGTTGGACTTCTAACAACAATTGATGTGTGACTTCCATAATTTGAAAGATCAAAATCAATTTCCACACAAGAATTTCCAGATCCAACAACCAATACTTCTTTATCTTCATGTTTTTCACCTGATTGATACTCATTTGAATGGATTTTTTCCCTTTTGAAATTTTCAAGCCCTCCCACTTTTGGAATATGACCTTCATTGGTTTCACCGGTAGCCAAAATCACGAAATCACAAGCATTCAATTTCATTTCTCCACTAGCCACATTTCTTGATTTGACATTCCATTTCATCTCTTCATTGTTGTAAAAGGCTAATTCAGCAAATCACAATCATACAGTTCCATTTCTCCACTAGCCACATATCTTGATTTGACATTCCTTTCTTCTCTTCATTGTTGAAAAAAGCTAATTCAACACAAATTTGAAATTTTGGTTTGATGCTAAAATTCTCAACATGTTGATCTAAGTATTGAATAAATTTTATTTTTTGGCAAATATTTTGGTGATGAAGTTGCATGTGGCATAAACTTAACTTCAACTTCTTCCTTTGCCAAATACAACTATACTTAATGTCACGACCCGAGAGCACCCCCTAGTCGTAACCGGCGTACTCGACCTCGAAGAGGTCTAATACAAGCCTCTTAGCATTCCTTCATCGCATAGACACTAAAACCATAAGGAATTAAAAACTTTCTTTACCAAGAAAACATTTCATAAATAAATAAAAAAAAATAGCAAGCGGAAGACTTTCTAGACTTTATACATGATGTCTCAAAACCATATAATATTTTAGAGTACAAAATTCGGGACTAATCCCATACACAACTTAAACAGTACTAAAAAAACATGAAAGAACATATGGGGTATTGTCCTCGAATATATGAGGACTCACCAAGTCTTCATCTTCAACACTTAGAAACCTATCAAATAGGCAGGACATGTTATCATCTCCAAATCCCTACACTTTAGTCCAAAAAGGGAAAGAAAGGGGTTAGCACAATTAAGTACTAAGTATGGAGACCATGCAAAAACATGCCAAAAAGGACAATTTCAAGGAATAAATGCTTTCATATTATTTTGATAAAACCTGCACTTCACAAGTATAAGAGACATAATACAAGTCGATATTCACATATAAAACCATAGCCAACCGTATACATACTCAACATATGTTCATATACAACCCATACTTAACTTTAAAAGAACACATGCCATTTTATTACCGTAGGACCTCTACCTAATATAACCTTAAGACATACTTGAGTGTGACAAGAAGTGACGGCCCATACAACCTCTTCAAGCACACTTAAGTGTTCCTCAAGATTACCTTAGATAAGGACATTTCCTTTACAACATTACATCAATAGACCAACATTCTTTAAGAAACCATTTTGGAGACATTCAAGCACATAAGGGGACTTTCACATAATAGTCGTTAGACTTAGGGAACTCACTTTAGTATCTTCAAAGCCTACTCGTGCCATGTGTAGATAGCATCCCATACTACTACCTACACGTTGTAGAACCTATCCAATAACTAGAGTGCACATCCCACATGATGGGAATAGGCAT